>NW_006239266.1:4300-18703 GCF_000226075.1 Solanum tuberosum | reverse complement strand
GGGTGATAGCTTAGTGGGCAGTGTTGTATCTGCTCTGGCTCATCTAAGTAATAGGAGGTATTGCTTAGAGTTGGGATTAGTAGGCTAATCTCAGTTTGTAAACTGTCTTTTACTTTTGCTTGAGAAGATTAGTGAAAGCAGTTTGAAAAGTCCTGACAGGCCAGGTCGTGGTTTTACTCCCTTGAGCAAAGAGGTTTCCACGTAAAGTTGGTTGTGCAACATTTAACTTCAGCATTTACTTTACTGCTTGTTTTGCAACTGTGCCGAGGACCTGGTCCCATTAATATACGTGGACGCATACATTCCAACAAGTGGTATTAGAGCTTGTCTTTTCAAATTGGTTAATACCAAGAAAACAAAAGATCCAGAAGGAATGACTGCTCCACCTAATATGGAAGAAGGTCAGTCTTCAACCAGGCCACCACGTTTTAATGGACAATACTATGGTTGGTGAAAGAATCGAATGCACGACTACATCAACGCTGAGGACTCTGAGTTGTGGGACATTATCCTTGATGGACCATATATTCCTACAAAGGAGGTGAATGATGGGGAGCTTACCACTAGTGTTGTCAAAACCAGAAAAGACTACAATGAGACAGCTAGGCAAAAGATTGAAAAGAATTACAAGGCAAAGAAGATTCTGGTGCGTGGAATTGGAGCAGACGAATACAACAGAATTTATGCCTGTAAATCAGCCAAAGAGATATGGGACTGTCTCCAAACAACCCATGAGGGAACACAACGAGTAAAAGAGTCTAAGGTCGATATGCTTACAACTCAATACGAGAATTTTTGTATGAACAAAGGTGAAACTATCTTTGAAATGAACTCAAGATTCACCTCAATTACCAACTAGCTTAGATGTCTAAGTGAACCTATTCCTGTCAGCAAGCAAATTCGCAAGATCCTCAAAGTGCTTCCTAAATCTTGGGAAAGCAAGGTGAATGTCATAACAGAAACCAAAGATCTAATGACTCTTCCCATGGATGAACTGATTGGGAATCTTCAGAGATACGAGATGAACAAGAAACAATGGACGACTGTGAAGGAAGGAAAGAAGGAAAAGTCCATTGCTTTAAAACGTCTTAAGGTGAGGTGACTGAGGAGGAGGATGAGATGGCGTATGTCACTAGAAGATTTCATAAGATCATCAAGAAGCATGGATGCTTCCAAAAGAAAACCTCTGCTAGCAGAACTGCTACTACAAATGATCATTGCCATAAATGTGGCAAGCCTGGTCACTTCATGAGGGACTGCCCCAGTCAAAAGCAGGAAACTCATGACACCAGACCGCGCAAGAGGGACCTAATCCCAGACCATACTTGGATGAAGGCCCATGCTGATCAGTTGGTAAGAAAAGCCTTTGCTATATGGGGAGATGATTCAAGTGAGTCAGAAGAAGATGCAGAAAGTTATGAAGATGCTTCAATGATGGCTATTGAAAATGATGAAAATGTCTTAAACTCCATTTTCTCTTTAATGGCTAAATTCGATGATAAAGAGGATCAAAATGAGGTAACTCTTCTCGATCTTAAAGATGATTTAGACTCTCTTCCCATTAAAAAATTGAGAAAACTTGATGCTTTATTAATTGACTCAGTTGATGAACTGACCTCTGAAAATTTGATGATAAGTGAATAGTTAAGTCTGTGCGAAGATGAAAACTTAGTTCTTAATGCTCAAATGTCTGAACTGAGTATCAGGATAGGTATCCTCGAGACTGATAGTCTGGAACCCAGTGAGGTACCTCGTACCTCAGTAGGTGGAAAGAGAAAGCTTAGCATCTTTGAGGAAGAACTGGAAGAAAAGCTTAAAATCCTTGAGTCCAAGTTAGTTGCCTCTCTTGAAACAAATTCTCAACGGAGAAAGGATTTGAGTAAGGTCAAGGAGGAGTTAAGCCACTCTCTAAAATGGACTAACTCCTCTGAGATACTCTCTAATCTGTCTAATCAGAGTTTCAATGGAAAGAAAGGGTTGGGACGTAGACCAATAGAACCCCCCATATAATCCTCATAGCAAATATGTGTCTGTATCTGACAACCTTTTGTGCACTCACTATGGTCGAAATGGTCATTTGAAAGAGAGATGTGAGAGTTTGAGAAAAGCTAAAGAAAGGGATGTGAAATTTGTTTGATCTGAAAATGATGTTAAAAAGGGACACAAGGGACCTGGTCCTGGTTACCATTTTAGCAATAACACTTTACCTCCATGGACAGGAAGGTTTCTTATTAAACCTTTTGACAGTTTTTGGGAACTCCGTTTGAAGTGGGTTCCTAAGTCTAATAAGTGATTGTTGTGCAAAAGAGAGGAAGCAGTCAATGTTGGTACATGGATAGTGGATGCTCAAGACATATGACTGGAAATACTCTAAACTTCCTCTCTTTGGAAGCACACCAAGGTGGTGGTGTGTCATTTGGCGGTGGAAAGAAAGGTTTTATTCTTGGTATTGGCAAGATAGGAAGAACTCAAGATCATTCCATAGACAGTGTACACTATGTGGATGGTCTGAAGTTTAATCTCTTAGGTATGTATCAAATTTGCGACAAGGAAAAATGAAGTCAAGTTCATATTTGAAGGGTGCGTGGTTACAAACTGTGCAATTAAGAAAATTGTAATGTCTGCAAAAAGAGTCAAGAATGTGTATGTTGTTGATCTTGATTCTACTGAAGAAGACAACTTGTCATATCTGAGTGCTCAAACTGATGATGCAAATCTTTGGCATAGACGACTGGGTCATATAAATACCTCTTTACTTAACAAGCTTGTTGCAGGGGACCTGGCCCGCTGACTACCAAAGCTGAAGTTCTCAAATGACAAAGTATGTGACGCCTGTGCAAAAGGCAAACAAACAAGATCTTCTTTCAAGGCAAAGAAGGATGTGAGCACTACCAGAGCTTTGGAACTTCTCCACATGGATCTGTGTGAACCTGTTAGAATACAAAGTAAAAGAGGAGTGATGAAGGGAGACCATGAGATGGAGGAGCTGATCAAGGAAAGGGAAGACAAGGATATCCTAAATCCTGGAAACAAATAGGTTGCAAAGGAAATTGTTACAGATCTCACAGGAGCACCTGGTCCCTCTGATACTACCCAGAAGGTTCCATCTCAAAATCATGAAGTTGATGATGCTGAATCTGATGCTGAATCTGATGCTGAAATCGAAGAAGAGTTGTTCAGAAAGTCTGGATGGAAACATCAATTCTCACATCCATTGGACAATCTCATCTCTCCACTTGACTCTGGAATTCAAACTAGATCCAAGACAAGAAATCTAGTTGCATATTCAGCCTTTATGTCATCCATTGAACCAAGGATCATCAAGAAATCTCTACAAGATGCAGACTGGGTAGTATCATTGCAAGAAGAGCTACATCAGTTTGAGAGGAGCAAAGTGTGGGACCTGGTCCCCCAACCTATCAACATAACAGTTTTTGGAACAAGATGGGTCTTCAGAAACAAACTTGATGAGCATGAAACCATTACTAGAAAAAGTCAAGGCTTGTGGTGCAGGGGTACAACCAAGAGAAGGGGATTGACTATGATGAGACTTTTGCTTCTATAGCCAGAATGGAAGCCATCAGAATTCTGATAGCATTTGCTGCTTATATGGAATTTAAGCTCTTTCAAATGGATGTCAAGAGTGCCTTCTTGAATGAGAATCTGAAGGAAGAAGTGCATGCCAAACAGCCCCAGGCTTTGACGATACAGAACTGCCAAATCATGTGTTGAAGTTAGACAAGGCTCTGTATGGGTTGAAACAAGCTCCCAGAGCTTGGTATGAATGCCTGTCAATATTTCTTCTTGCAAATGGGTTCATAAGAGGTAAAATTGATAATTCTCTGTTCTTGAAATCTAGAGGAAATGAGTTGTTGATTGTGCAGGTTTATGTGGATAATATCATTTTTGGAGTCACTACATATTTACTTTGCAAGGAATTTGCTAATCTGATGAGCAGTGAGTTTGAAATGAGCATGACGGGAAAAACTTACTTTCTTCCTAGGCATGCAAATCAAACAGTCTGTTAAGGGTACCTCTATATGTCAAGAGAAATACATCAAGGAACTGCTTTGAAAGTTCAATCCGATTGAGGCAAACGTTCTTAACACTCCTATGAGCACAAGTGTGAAGCTTGACTTAGATGAAGATGGAGTTGAGGTAAATCAGACTATGTATAGGGGAATAATAGGGTCACTTCTGTACCTCACTGCAAGCAAGCCAGACATAGTGTTCAGTGTAGGGATGAGTGCAAGATTTCAAGCAACACCAAAAGAATCCCATCTAAAGGTTAAGCCTTAACGTATCTTAAGATACTTAAAGGGAACTCAGGACCTGGTCCTCTTCTACCTAACAGGTGACTCACTTGATCTAATTGGTTTTGCAGATGCTGACTATGTATGATTTCTTGTAGATTGAAAGAGTACATCAGGCATGGAACATTTTCTTGGATCATCACTGATTTCTTTAGGGACAATGTTGAGAAGCAAAATGTGGTGATGAAGTTTTGTAAGAGTGAAGACCAGCTGACTGATATCTTTACAAAGTCATTGAGTAAAGAATGTTTCATTAAAAACATGATGAGGCTGGGGATGCACAAGATTACCTAATTCCTTGACAAGTTTGCACAAAAATCTTCTATTTTGATTATGTTACATAGGGCAAGTATCTATACTTGTTTTGATGTTTATCATAAACGAATTCACTTATGGTACCTTAATGCAGGTATACACTCATGGTGTGTTTAGCTGAAAGGAAGGTTCAATCACATAGGCAGAAGTACAAACTGAAAGGAGGACCTGGTCCTCATGAGGTTAGTATCAATTATACTACACTGTCTAAATGTCAACATCCCTGCCACATGTCCCTAGCCCATTCATCGTGTCATTTTTGGACGTCTTTTTGCTTTTAAACCATAGGTCGCTACTGTTGGGGACCCGATGTCTTTTTGGTTTTATATACTACTTCTCTTAGTGAATCAAATTACAAAACCTCATCAAACAATTCTTGTTGAAATTCACTAATCCCCTTTCCAAAGCTTTTCTCTCTTTCACAAAATGCCTAACTCTAATTCTTCTTCAAAGATCCCTATCTCCCAAGAAGTTGAAAACCCTAGTTCATTCAACTTCTCCTTTTCTACTCCAGAAGGCTGCAAAGAAATATCCTGTGAAAAGGGAGAAAGTTAGAAAACAGGTGGTTGAAAATTAAAACTCATAAAGGGACCAGGTCCTAGGGTGCAAAAACAAAGTGAAGAAAAGGAAATGACAAGGGAGGAGCGGATAACGGCAATGGAGAACCAAAAGGTTTTGAATGGCAAAGTCTTTGACCCTGACATCCTAACCAAATTTGGCATGCCAAATCTTTTTAATGCTTTCTCCATTCAAGGTTGGAACCAGCTCTTTGGACCAGTTCCGTACTTGCACGAACCTGAGGTGCGTGAATTTTTCTACAAAATGGAACTTTTGGAAAGTGGTGGAATCGTGACTACTGTCAGGAATGTTGAAACATGTCTGGATGAAGAAATATTGGGGATCATTTTAGGGTTCCTGTGGAAGGAATTCGAATGATCGAAGGTTGTAAATCATCCAGTGACTTCACAAAACTTTCCACAAAACGTGGAAATGTCAAGAATGCAGGGTTACCAAAAAGGTTTCTCAAAGGGGAATATCAGTTGTTTTTTGAGTTCATCAACAAGGTGTTAGTGCCCATAACTAAAAAGAGAACAGTGACATCTATTGCTGATCTTTTTCTCATGGAAAACTTGATGAACTTGAAGAGATCAACCTCCCTGCCATTATGCTGGAATGTGAGTGTGTTGAAGGAAAAGCTAGGGGCAGATCTCAAGTGGCAGATGTTCTAGAGCAGCAGGTTACTCTTAAATGAGAAGTGACTAATATTACTGAGATTCTGAATAACAAGGAGATTGAAATCACTTCACTGAGGTCTGAATTACAGAAGGCGGTTTCGAGGGGACCTGGTACCAGTGATGGAAATGAGTAGGTGTTGCAAAAGTTGAGGGATGAAAATGAAAGGCTGCTGAAGACAAATGCCTTACTCAGTGAGGAAGTTAAGGCTCTCAACATGAAGCTTATCAAGGCTCATGAGGATGCAAATGAGCGTCTGTCTCTGTTTATGTGCACCCTCAATCCCTTTCCCCCTCCATCCTAAAAGTGTCTTGTTTCCCTAGTTTCACTCTTTGTTCTTCAATCCTGATTAAAACTCCTGTGGCTTTGTGTTGTTTTGACTGACTACAGTGGTCAGTATTTGTGATCTAATGTTATTTATGTTTCTGCCCTGTTCATGTGTGGTTTAATATTTATGCTTACATACACATGTTCTGTGTGGCCCAAGGCCCTGAATTCTTTATTGCCTTGCATTTAACTTGAATGTGTTTACTGCTTCACCTTTTCAATGATGTCAAAAGGGGAAGTTTTGTTGTAAAGGTTGGCTGTGGAATTAGGGGCATTGAACTAAGGGGGAACTTATTAAGGGGGGATACCAATTTTATTGAATGAATGTTTGTTCACTCACGTGAGGAGTTATGCAGGTTGTTTGTCATCATCAAAAAGAGGGAAATTGATAAGTGCTTATGTTCCTAGATATTTTGATGATCTCCTCACAAGTGCAGGGACCTGGTCCTCTGCAGAGTATAAATACTCATCCAGTGGTCAAAGTGCTCTACAACTGGAAAGTTGTCTGCGTCAGAAAGTTGGTGAAGCTGCAGAGTACTCCACCAATCAGAAGCGACGAGGTTACTTGTTCATTGGATAATAACTTTTCTTGTCTAAATATATCCAAGGAAAAACAACAAACTAATTCATTCATTCAAAAGGAGAGAGCCAGCACGTATTCTCAAGAACTTACTAAGAGAAGTTTGCAAAGGACCTGGTCCCTGGAAGACTGCGATGTGAAAGGACAACACGACAGCTGTCAGAAAAGATGTCACTTCTGATGTGGTTGGGGCACGTTCTTCCAGAGAGGCAAGCTCTCAGCCAATGGGCGGTTCCAAGGAGTTTGTGTTCATTTTGATATAATCTCTCAACACAAAACACAAACTCAAGATTTTGGCAAACAAAAACTCACAAGCTTAAAAGGAAAAAGCCATCTTCAAGGTAGAACAATACTCACACTCAACAAAAGGATCTGATAAAGTGCTGAAGCATCTTTGTTGAGTTTGAGTTTTGTGTCTATCATTTTATAGGTTTTTGCATCTTGAAAATTCTCAAGTATACAAGCAAAGACTATCTTGGTGAAGTATTCTCAGACAAGCACAACAAGGACCTTATGAGCTGCAAGCGTCAGAGTGTGTCTTAGGAGTTTTACTTCCGTGCTTATATTGTAATCTGTTCCTAATCTATAAGGATTCAGATTCTTGTGTTCGTTGTAAAAGTCTAAGTCAGTTGAGGCTAATTGATTTAGTGAGCAGCATTGTTTGCTGCTTAGTCAAATTCTAAGTCATCTAGGAGCTAGTTGATTTAGTGGGCGGTGTGGTATCCGCTTAGCAAAGTCTAAGTTATCTAAGGGTGATAGCTTAGTGGGCAGTGTTGTATCTGCTCTGGCTCATCTAAGTAATATGAGGTATTGCTTAGAGTTGGGATTAGTAGGCTAATCTCAGTTTGTAAACTGTCTTTTACTTTTGCTTGAGAAGATTAGTGAAAGCAGTTTGAAAAGTCCTAACAGGCCAGGTCGTGGTTTTACTCCCTTGAGCAAGGAGGTTTCCACGTAAAGTTGGTTGTGCAACATTTAACTTCAGCATTTACTTTACTGCTTGTTTTGCAGCTGTGCCGAGGACCTGGTCCCATTGATATACGTGGACGCATACATTCCAACATGAGGAATAAGATTGGCTTAATTGATTGAACTGCTAGTAAGGAGGTGTATCTGAGGAATTATAGGGACAATGAGAAAGAGTAAATGTTATTGTATTGTTGTCCTATTTGCTGAATTATGTGTCTAAGAGTTTACTTAGTGGAATTGCATTTACTTCTTGTGTCCTAAATGACTGTATTAATCTAAAAGAAAGGTTTGATAGAGTGGATGAGTCTAGGATCTATAGTTTGCAGAAAGGCATTGTTTCATTATAATAGGGTACTGCTTCTATTCATGTGTATTATACAAGACTAAAAAACTTGTGGGATTAGTTTGGGGTCTTAGTGCCTGCTCCATGTTGTAATTGTGATAAATCCGAGGATTTTGTAGTTCATATGAATAGGTAGAAATTGTATCAGTTTTTTATGGGGTTAAATGAATCCTATCACCAAGCAAGCAGTCAGATTCTTATGATGGATCCATTACCAATCATTAACTATGCCTATTCTATGATAATTGAAGATGAGAGTCAAAAGACTGTGGTTACTAGCACTAGTAGTATAGGGATGACATTTGTTGTCTTGGATTCATTAGCTGCTATGTACTCAAAGGTTGGTAGTAGTTCAGGTATATATGAGTCCGAGGTTTAAGAAAAAATCACTTCTACGGTGTGACTTCTGCAAATGCAAAGGTCACAACAAAAAAATTGTTATGAAATTATAGGTTATCCCACAGACTTCAAGTCTAAGAGGAAGGTTCAAAGGACTTCTCTTGCACATGCTAGCAGTTATTCAAACTAACACTCACCATCTTAGACTCACTTTACTTATGGTATGAACACTAGCATTTCTCCACCAGGATGGAGGCAAATACCTGAACATCAACACTTTACTATGCATAATGAAGTTGCACTTGCAGCTCCGACTGTCAATAAAATAGTCAGTGAGATGTTCAACTACTGTTATAAAGATGCATTCGATATGATCATATCCTTAGGATGTTTCAACAGAAGTCAAAGCCTCCAGCTGCTTCTGTTTGCAATACTGCAAATACTACAGGTAAAGTCTTTTTTTGTGTATGAGCCTAGTAAGGTGTGGATTATAGTTACTGGTGCAACAAACCATATGGTTTCTAGTTTAGACATGTTGGTTAAAGATTCAGTTTCAAAACTTGAAGAGTCTAAACCTGTATATCTTCAAAATTATGGTGCTACTCAAATGTTACGTATTGGTTCTTGTGCTTTATCAGCTAGAAGTGTTATCACCAATGTATTGCACATTCCTGTACTCAAGTACAGTCTGTTGTCAGTTAGCCAAATCACAAAGGAATTAGGTTATTTAGTCACCTTCTTCTCTCATTTTTGTGTTTTTTTAGGAACTTTACAGTGGAAAGGTGAATGAGGTTGGTAAAGAAAAATAAGGTATGTACATTTTATTACAACGCTTAAACAACACAAGTACTAGTAAGGAAAAATGATTGCATTTGTTGTTAACAATGTCAATGAGTCAGACATGGAATTATGGCATAAAAGACTAGGACATGTGTCCTCAACCGTCCTTGATAGAATGTTTGTTATGAATAAGCAAAAACTATTTATAATTTCTAAGTGTCCAATGTGTCCTTATGCTAAACAAACAAGACTAATGTTTCTTGCTAATAGTATCAAAAGTGTAGCTTGTTTTGATTTGATAGATATTTATTTTTGGGGTCTCTATAATACATCTACCATTGATGGTAACAAGTATTTTCTTACAATTGTTGATGACTTTATTAGATGACTTAGTTATTATTGCTTAAACATAAATCAATTGTATGTATTTCTCTTAAATTGTTTATACACTTTGTTAAGACTCAATTTGGGAACACAATCAAAGTGGTGAGATCTGGTTATGATACATAGTTTGTCAACTCAATGTGTAAGAATATGTTTAAGGAAATGAGGATCAACCATCAGAGGTCTTGTCCATATACACCTCAACAAAATGGTATTGCTGAAAGGAAACATAGGCACTTACTTGAAGTCACAAGAATAGTCAGATTCTAGGCTAAGGATACCTTTGAGATATTGGAGACAGTGTGTGTTGGCTGCAACCTATCTCATTAACAAGTTACCAAGTAGTGTGTTGAAGTATGAAACACTTTATGAAAGGTTGTATGATAGTAAACCAGTCCTAGCTCATCTCAGAACACTAAGATGTTTGCGTTTTTCTAAACATCTTATTGAGCATGATAAACTAATGGCAAGGTCCAGGTCAATAGTCCCATAGGGTATTCAGAAGTACAAAAGGAGTACATACTACTTGACCTGAGTATTAAGTCATTTTTAACTAGTAGGGATATAGTTTTTAGGGAGGACTCATTCCTTTTTACTTAGGTAGAATGTTCTGTACAGGAGAATGTGTTTGTAGATACACTATAAGAAACATGTTTGATGCTTTTAGAATTGTATCATATAGACACTATCCTCACTAGAAGTACTGATGAAGTTGTATAAGATGTATCTTCTCGAATGGTTTAGATAAGATACCCGACATTGATCTAACTCAAAGGAATTGAGTATCAACATCCTCAAAGATATATGAGAGGAACAATGATGTTATGGAACTAGTCCTTGTTCCTAAAGTGTCTGGAGTTACTTCTGATAATAGAAAGTCCACTAGACATAAACACACTCCCATTTGGATGAAGGACTTTGTATCCTTGTCTGTTAACAAGGATGTCCAGTATCTTTTATGTAATTACATGAGTTATGATTATCTCTGCCGCCTATCAATGTTATATTATTTCCACCTCTATCATAAAATGAGCATGATATAGCCTGATACTTACTCAAAAGATGTCAAAGATAAAATATGGGTATATGCTATGATTCAAGCACTAGAAAGTAACAAATCTTGGGAGATAACTGACCTACCAAAAGGCAAAAAGCCTATAGGTTGCTGATGGATTTACATGGTGAAATACAAATCCACGGGAAAAATAGAAAAATTCAAAGCAAGGTTGGTTGCTAATGATTATAGCTAGTAAGAAGGAGTATATTACAAGAAGACCTTCTTACATGTTGTTAAGATGATAACAATCGAGACCATAGTGTCTCTTGAAGCATCTAGGCATTGCCACATACATTATATGAATGTGTTTAATGTCTTTCTAAAGGGTGATCTAGATGATGAAATCTATATGCAGCTACCTCAGGGTTTTGTCAGTCAAGGCCTTAAAGGGAGAAAGTGTGTAGATTGACTAAATCTCTCTATGGCCTTAAACAGACAGTGGAACCATAAGCTAACTGAAGCTCTAATTAAACTCAAGTTCAAGCAGAGTCAACATGACTATTCCTTGTTCATCAATAAATCAGAAAATGGGATCATTATAGTACTTGTCCATGTGGATGATATGTTAATAACTAGTAGCAGCTTCAAACTGATAGAAGAAACAAAAAGGGCACTGCAACAAGCTTTTGAGATAAAAGATTTAGGTGAGTTAAAGTACTTCTTAGGTATTAAATCCACTAGATCAACAAATGGTATATTAATGCATCAAGGGAAGTATGCTCTTGAACTTATATCTGAAGTTGGCATGAGAACAACCAAACTTGCAGGAATCTCTATTGACATCAAAGTCAAACTAACATCAAAATTGTATGATGAGCATGTGAACAAAAATCAAGAAGACTCAGAGGACCCATTGATAGATCAGACAATGTATGAAAGGCTAATATACAAGCTACTACATCTAAATATGACAAGGCTAGGCATAACCTTCATCATTCAGACACTTAGTCAGTTTTTACAGCAACCAAATAAGTCTCATCTTGATGATGCATTGAGGGTAGTCAGATATCTAAAGAGACAACTTGGACAAGGGTTGTTATTATCTAGTAACTCAGATGGACTGGTTATTGCCTTCTATGATGCAAATTGAGCCTATCTAACTCACTAGGAAGTCTGAGACAGGATATATGGTTAATGTTGGTCAATCACTAGTGTCATGGAAATCAATGAAACAAACAACAATGTCAAGAAGTTCAGCTGAAGTTGAATACAAGAGTCTTGCTTCCACTATATCAGAGTTAGTATGGCTGCTTGGAATGCTGAAAGAAGTAGGTGATGAGGTTCAATTATTAGTTCAAGTATATAGTGATGATAAAATTGCTATTCAGATAGCTACAAATTCAGTGTATCGTGAAAGGACAAAACATATTGAGATTAACTACCACTTCATAAGGGAGAAACTACAACAAGGACTAATCAATGTGAATTATCTTCCTACAAAGGAACAACCGGTTGATGTTTTGACAAAAGGGTTGTCTAGGTTGCAACATAGCCACCTTCTTTCCAACCTAGGAGTTTTGGACATATTTGCACCACCTAGCTTGAAGGGGAGTGTTGTGATATAAATAAGTTATTAGAAGATATTAAAAGTAGTTAGAAGTAGGAAGGGTAAATTAGTCTTTTAAGAGTGTTAGTTATAGCAACTTATCCAATTGTTAGTTTGGTAAGTTAGTTATGAGCTAATTACAAATGTGAAAGAGGAGCCGTATATATAACTCATCTGTCTTATATTGTATACTCCAGTTTTTCCAATCACAATACATGAAATTGGTCTCTCTTAGCTTCTCCTTCCACTCATGATTGAATTCCTTTCATTTATGTACAATATTTTTATGTGATTAAGTTATATCCATAACAAGTTCTTGATAATAGGTGCAAAAGAAAATTCAAAATTTGAGAGTGTCTAGGATCACATTGCTCAATTAAAGTTGAAACATGTTAGAACTACGAGTGTTTAAATAAAATATACTGATAAATTTAAATAGTTATTGATATATTTCGCCTAAACATTTGGATCCTCTCTAACTTGAACTCACGAATACTCTAAAAGAAAAAAGAAAAAAAAAAGGGTAATGTTAGAGATCAAAATTTAACCAAATAATTGCATTAACAAGATTTTCTTATTGCTTAACACTTAATCTATACGCTAACATCTGTCTGTGGACTGGAAAATCTCCATCAAATTAAATTCCAATGAGAGTTTTGTATAGAGCCAATAAAAAAAAATCTTTTTTGAAAAAATAATAATAATAATAATACTCACATTCGATACTTACATCAAATTAAATTACTAAATTAGGTGAAAATACATTAATTAACCACAATTAAATAATAATGTGTATGCAAAAATGCATATCATATTATTATTGATTTGATCTAAATTAATACCGAATACACATAAGTTTTTTTTCAATCTTTTTCACTAAGAACAAATACAAGCTTAAACATGTACTTATTATTTAAAAAAATTGCCCATTCTTGTCTCTTACACAAGAAATATCCTAGCTAGCTGTCTACTCTAATGACTTCATATGCATGATGCATCATTGGCTCTTAAGCCCTTAATTTCTTACCAAAACACATGTTAAATCACATTTAAGAATTGAAAAATAAATCATATGAATTCCAAGGATTGGTTACGAGTTGGATGTTTTTTTGGGGTGTGGGGTGGGTGGATGTGGGGGATTACTTGATATTTGATATTTATATTAGAGCTCGATTAAAATCTCACCTTGCTGGAAAGAGTGCTTCTAACATTATTTTTCCACTCCCATAGACTCGAAAATACGTTTGACTAATAAAATAAAAAAGGGCAAGTCAAAACCCTCTGATTAACAATAGATGAATCTCAATCATTCCATCACAAGCGGGCAAGTCGATGTACAAGTTGGATGTGTCAAGTTTAAATCAGAAAAGTCCAAAAGAAGTCACTTTTTCTTATTTGATAATTGTCAATTAAGATGCTTGTGGTTCAAGTTGGCGGATACTTATACATGATTTTACTCAACTTGCTACTCTTGCCTGTCCATTTATGCCAATGTATAGTACAAAATAATATGGATCATAGTCCTTTCAAAATTAAAATAATAATGGTTGGTTCTCATCATAATGCTTTTTAAAAAAAAAAAAATCCTTTTTGCTTACGGGAAAAATGGTATAGTTGAATTTATATGAGGTCAAGGATATGAATCTTAGCTTAACTCATTAGATTTGACTATTAACATATAAATACACCAATAATAGTTGGTAAAAAATAAGATAAAGATAACAAAGCAAATAGTCGAAAGTCATATGAAGTGTTGGAGCTTCAATGACAAACGTGTGCGCTGGATCTGATGTTATTTGAGTGTTTTTAACTTCCGATCCGAAAATGATACAGTGAATAAATGCTATAAGACAAAGACTTCCCTAAAGTACTACGTTCAATGGATGTTGTCCACATAAAAATGTCGTTAGTGGTGTCACGTCCTAATATTCCTCTGTCGTACTAAAAATATTGGTACGATACAAATATCTGATATATATACCCATCCTTTTTTTCACGTTATCGAGGTACAAGTTCCTCCTCATATTCTTGAGTCTCAACTTTTATCTTACCTGGTTACAAAGTGAACCTATATGACTCATCTGTTTCTTGAACCTTCTTCGATGGTGCCACACATTTACCCTTTTATACTATGACATATTCAAGCTATTTTTTAGCCAATATACTTTGCATTAATATATAATGGGGGGTGGGAGGGGGGGGGGGGGGGGTTCTTTTTTC
>NW_006239266.1:0-4009 GCF_000226075.1 Solanum tuberosum | reverse complement strand
GGGGGGGGGGAGGGGTTCATTTTTCGTTCTTATATCAGGAATTACTTATAATTTTTAAAATCAATAAGAAAACAATTATTGTTTTTGATTGAGAAGCGAAAAGAAGATAAATTGTGCTTGAGTCCCTACCTAAGCATATATAATCTACTTCGAACATGTTTGAAATTTCATACGATTGTAATTATTTTTGCCGCTCTTCGAATTTGTTTTCTTGAGAGCTTCAAACATAAATAATTGAAATCAGATATAAATGACATATGTACTGATTGAAGCTTATGCAAAAATAATTGAAGTTTCATCATATGTTCCTTGACTTCAAACATATGAACCCTTAAAGATTGTGTGTCAAAAGAAGTGGATATACATGCAAAGTTTTAAAAAGCATACAAAGGTTAAATGACGACATCAATATTGAATATCCATAAGTTAGGTTTAAAATTCATTTTTTTAATTATAATATTAAAGTCAGATCCATCTCTTTTCTAATTTAATCCGATGCTAATGGTAGTCCCTTTATATAATTATATAGTTCACACTTTACATTGCTTACCTTAAGCATAATTGTTGAAGGGTACAACAATGGATGAAAAAAAAGTGATTTTATTATATGATTTTGAATGTTTCTTTTTTTAATTAATAAATTTTTTAGATTGAATTAGACCTGATCCGGTCTATTTCTTCAACAATAACCACTTTATAATATTTTAATAATCAATTAAAATATTTAATTTTCTAATTCTTAGAGTTGAATTAGGCAAAGCCTTGAATGGACCATGAGGGGAACTTTAGGTTTGTCAAAGTTGACAAGCAGTTTGGACCAGCAGAATGGTTTTGGAACATTCTAAGGCATAATTTCTTTGAAAACTTTGAGGTTCAAGATTTGGTTAAATTTATTATTAGCTCTTTTTTAAATTAGTAGCTCTTTTTTAAATTAGTTGTCATGTTTCGCTTTTTTTATAAATTACGATATATAACTTTTGATATGTAGTTTTTCATCAAATTGATCTGTAAAAAATGATAATTTGTAGTGTTTTATGAATAAGAACATCAACTGGAAAGTTTTGTACATCAAATAAATAAACCCCGAACTATAATGAAAGTATCAGTTACACACATAAATTATGTGAAGATTCTATTACCCCTTCGAATTTAAACTTTTTCCTATTATTTATACTCCTACATTATACGAGATCATATTACCTTTTTTGGGAATTCATAGGATCCTCACATAGTTTTTGGAGATAATAGAACCCTTGTATAATTTAAAAGTATAAATACTCTAATACGAAAATAAATAAATTCAGAAAAGGTAATTAAACACTCACGTAGTTTAATATGTAACTTAAAATATTTTAATTATGTCTTATCCTTATAAATTTTGATTATCTTGTTGAGTTAATCTAATTTAATTCAATTATAAAAATTAATTAAACTATTTATTAAATAGAACATTGACAATAAATTTGAATCCGTGAAAGTATCAAATTGCAAAATGCACGTGAATACCTTTTGTAAATTTACAAGAAATTTCCCTAATGTTTCTTCTTCAAAAAAGACAAGATTATGAAAGTTAATAGAAGATAGAGACATATATATCATGTTATATTTTCTAACCTAAAGTTTTATTAAATTAATCTTCAAACTTGATAGGTACCAATAATAGCACTACTTTCTTTTTTTGTCCAATAAAAAGAAATAGTGAGTACTACTTTCTCGAAGATCCTAAAAGTCTTTGAAGCACACGTGTATATAAACCTTTTCATTTTTTTATTTTTTTATTTTACAAATCAAAAATTATATCGTTAAGAATCATTTAATAGGATGTATTTAAAAAATATATAGGTATTAAATTTATATATTAGTAATAATTTATTCCATTTATTATATATATTTTTAACCAAAACATGTTCTATATAAAGGAAAATATTTTAAAATTTTAAATTAGAAGAAAAGAAACATTACTCATACTCATATTCAAATTAAAATGAGTTGTGATAATTAATAGACGTAAATACTACGTCATTCCATGCAAAGCATACTTTATTAAAGGGAGCATATACATTTTTATAACGAAGTTCTCAAATTTGAACTTTTTACACATAATAATAAAGGTTAATTTTGTGAAACGAGCTTATAATAAGAAGTTTATTTAGTATAATTTATCGTTCGATATATAATTTTAAAATATTGTATAAGAATAAATTTATTCTATACACATCTAAATGATAAATTTATAAACTATTACATAGAAGAGCTTAAATGTCAAGCTTAACTAACTTTCAAAATTTAATTGTATTACGTAAGTTGAAATAAAAGTATAAAATAAAATATTAAATTGAAAATAGTGAGCGTCAATCTCGTTCAAAAGCTGACAAATAAATGCAAACCCTTTGACTATTGCCTCCTCGATTTGTCCGTACGTACTTCTGCTATACCAAATTAATTACGATGTTTTTATTTTATTACTTACTCATTATTTTTAAAAAAATTTTTAATCATAACTTAAATCTTAATCAAACTTTAAAAAAAAATCTATTTATTCTAACGCTTACGTATATATATGGACCCAAAAATATTTTATTTACTTATTAGAATGGTCTTATTATTTTGCTCATAGATAAATTTTGTTTCTATCGGATTGAACGATTAGATTGAATGATAAAAATATTTATTGAGAAAAAATAACTTTTAAAAATTAAATAAAATTTGAATTCATATAATAAGGAAGATTTTTATTTCTTAATTGAAAAGATTAGTAATCATGAAAGAGAAATAATCTAGACCAGAAATTAGCCTGATGATTTATTTATTTTACGTGATATTCAACTTTTTAAGCAACTTAAATATGTCATTTTCTATTTTTTAACGTAATATTTTCTTTATTTTAATTTATATAATTAATTTTTTATTTAGAAGGTTCTAAATATTTAATAAGGAGGTAAATTCATAATTTAAATTAAAATAAACTACACAACCATTGATTTGGTACTAGTCCACGATTTGACATTATTCTATACTTTAGCAATAGTTATTGAGCTATTAATTATTATTTTTTTACCAACTTTGATATGATCTTTCCAGAATTAACAATATTTTCTATTACGGAGAAGGGCCTAAAATGTCCCTCAAGTATTTAAATTGGTATAAAATTACCCTTCATCCATCTATTGGTCCTAAAATATCCATGACGTCCACCTTTTAGCTCAAAAATGCCCTTATGTCTAACGGATCATGCTCATTAAGTGGATGGAGGGTAATATTGAACCAAATCTCATAGTTTAAGGGCATTTTAGGCCCTTTCCGTTAAAATAATTTGAAATTACTTAATATATAAGCTCACATGATTAACTTAATTTTGAATTTCATAGTAAATTTAAAATTATAAATTGACTTGATTTTGAATTTCATAGTAAATTTAAAATTATAAAAAGGTTAGACATCTACTTTCTACACTCCTCCCTCCTTGACCCTTCACTTCCTATCTCTTAAAAAAAAAAAGATTCTATTTGGATCTTGTCCACCATTTTATTTTAAAAAAAATTTATGACAAACAAGAGAGAAAAAAAGGAAAAAAGGAGGAAAATAATGATGCATTCATATAGAAATAATTAGTTCAATAAAAGATGACTTAATTAAGCAAATATGTACAAATATTATATTTTTCTTTTGTGTACACAAAATTAAAAATAAAAGAATAAAAATAATATTTCTCTTATCCCCACTCTCATCCCATCATGATAATAATACTTATTAAAAGAATATAAATATGTGAGTTCATTACAAGTTTGAATCCCAGATATCCTAATTAAGAATAAGAGATTAAAAAAAAGAATAAAAGAGAAAATGAACAAGACATTTGGATAATTGAGAGAAAATTTTATATTAATGAAAATAATATTTTTTTTTNTAAATGGACAATCAGTCGGGGTAAGTATGAATTTTAGTTGGATCCCCATTTATAAGTTGGGTTACGTTATAATAAATTGAGATTGATTTAAAATAGGCCAAT
>NW_006239265.1:666582-666711 GCF_000226075.1 Solanum tuberosum | reverse complement strand
TGATTCCCGGACGGATTTCCTTGTCAACTGCCCAACTTTCAAAGGCCATAACTCGCTCATACGAACTCAGAATTGATCAAACTCAGCGGCGTTGGAAAGATCATTCCACAAGCTTCGCAACCATAACTG
>NW_006239265.1:653023-666172 GCF_000226075.1 Solanum tuberosum | reverse complement strand
TAGTAAAGGTTAGGTGTGTCTCTGGGATTTCGGGCATAGGGTGAGGGAGTACTTATGCATTTTCCCAAAAATTAACTTTCTAAAGGGAAAAATTAAAAATAACTGAACTAAATTGAGGAAGATGAACATGTAAACATTAGTCTATATGAACTTTTAGCACAAATCTTGAACGATTTTCTATTTATGATTTTGGTTGTAAATCCCCAGATAGGGGTTTGCGATTTTGAGAGAGAAATAGGGTAAAATGGAACAGTTTCACCATTGTATTAATTTGAATATTAATTTATTTTTTAAAAAATTCTAATATCTACGTGTAAATTTTTTAATTAGTCGACAGCCATTGAGTGACTCATTAATCTACGTTGGAGTGTCTGCATTTCACGTGTTTGGGCTGCAATATTCGAGTGTTTTTTTATTTAAGAGTTGGATAGTTAAAGTGCCTCTTTATACACTTTGAAAATTTAAGGTCAAAATTATAATTCAAAGCCAAGTTAAGAGTCCTATTTATGTGTTATGCCTAATTGATATTACAGAAGAAAACATATGGTCAGTAGTTAGCGATTTCCTACAAAGTCCTAAGTTATAATATCAAACCACAAGTATAAATCGGTGACAATCAAAAATTCATACTCATAAAGTACAAAATAAAAAATAGGCATAATACATAAAAGGCATAATACATAAATTGGACCCTAAACTTGGCTTCAAATTTTAAGTATGACCTCTAACTTTCATAGTGCACAAGTAGGCACTTTAACTATCCAATTCTTAAACAAAAAAACACGCGAATCCAACAGCCAAAATTGTGTGATATACAAACGCTCCTACGTGGCTTATTGAGCCACTCAGTGGCTGCCACGTAATTAAAAAATTACACATATTTTATAATTAAAAAAAAGAAGAAATTAAAATACAAAAGGGTAGGGTCGTATTTTATTTTCCCAATTTACTCAATTTTCACTCAACATCAGTGGAGCCCTAGCCCTAATTTCTTTGCAAATCAAAGTAAAATTGTGAAGATTTGTGGTCAAAGTTCTTATCTTTTGGATGTTTATGTGTTGTTCTTCCTCAATTTAGTCTGGTTGTTAATTTTCGCTTTTCGAAAGTTTATTTTTGGTATAAGCTGTCACCATGAATGTAAATTCACTTTTTTTTGTACCTGAATTATTTGCAGACCAAGAAATCTTCATTATAGCTCTTTTTACACAATGACAAAAAAAATTAGAAGCCATTACATAAAAACCGACTAGAAATTGCGCACAAAAAGAGAAAAAAAGCTTGAGTGCAAGAATTAGGAAGAAGAAGAAAAAAAATGGGATTTTGATTTGAAAAAAATAAAGATATATTTAAAAGGGATTCATTAAGGGTAAAATTGTCATTTCCGCTTTTTTTTTACTGTTGTGGGCCTCGAAAAATACCCCTAACGCGCCTGAATTGCGTCTCAATCACGCGTTATGCCAGGTTGGATTCGCGTGTTTTCTTGTTTAAGAATTCGATAGCTGAAGTGCCTACTTGTGCACTTTGAAAGTTAGAGGTCATACTTAAAATTTGAAGCCAAGTTTAGGGTCCAATTTATGTATTATGCCTACATAAAAACTCCCTTTAGTTTGGTTTCAACGGACATCTATGTCGTCCAACTTTGAGTGTGTACAAGTAGACACTTAAACTTATATAAAATTGAACAAGTAGACACACATGTCTTACGTGACATAATACACATAGAACGCCACGTACGACACAAAATTGTCATGTAGAACGCCATATAAATGTGTCTATTTGTTCAATTTAATACAAGTTTAAGTATCTAAGTGTGCACACTCAAAGTTAAAGGCCATAGTTACCAACTGAAGCCAAGTTAAAAGTCATCTTTATATATTATGTCAATAATATGATATCATTGTTATGAGTTATGACTTTAATTATAGAAAAAAAATAAGGAACAAAATATAAAATTAATGCACAATATTATGAGCTCCTTTTTATATCCACTTCCACAAGACGATCATCCTTCTATCTTATTATTTTTAGTCAAACTAAAACATGAATATAATAACCTTATAATGTGTATTTTTCTATGAGCTTTCGATGACATACTAAAATAGTATAGTGGACAACTATTGTTGGACGGAGGAAGTAAAATTTAAAAAAACTACTCTCTCTGTTCAATAATAGTTGTCCACTATACTATTTTGGGATATCCAATAGTATTTGTTCACTTTATGAAATCAATGAATAATTTTACTCTTAGTTCCTAATTTACCTTTATCATTCTTATTAGATTTTCATGACATTGTATTTATTGTACTTAAAGAATAATATTGTAAAATTATTAGACGGTGGGAGTAATGTGATCATTTATAGAAAGTCATAGGTTTTCGTATTTTTCACCTACATTGTTGTCATCACTTTTTGGGGAATTGAGTAATGTGTATTTTTCGATGAGCTTTTAATGTAAAAGTTTTAAGATATTTGTGTAGATGATTCCCTTTTGCCCTCATCTCTCTTATGTTTTTAATAGTAAAGGAAAAAATCTCAAATATGTCATCGAACTTTAAAAAAAAAAGGTTTATTTGTGTTACTGATTAAAAAGTTTGATTTATTTATGTTATTTTCGTTTGAGAAAAAAGAACTTATCTATGTCATTATTTGTTAACTGAAAACAGTTTCGATGTTGCAAATTTATTTCGTATACATGGTTTGTTATGATTCGTTAACATCATTAATTAAATTGTTTTTAAAAAGGGAAATGACTCAAACATGTCATCAAACTTAGAGAAAAAGGTTCATCTATGTCATCCGTTAAAAAGTTTGCTCATCTATGTCATTTTAGTTAACAAATAATGATATGGATGAGCCTTTTCTCAAACAGGAATGACATAAATACGACTAACTTTTAACGAATGTCATAGATGAGCATTTTCTCATAGTTCGTTACATATTTGAGTCTTTTCTCTTTAATAAATAAGCAAGGCAACTCCATAGAGAAACCATCTCTCATTTCTCACCCTTCTTTCATTTGAAGATTTTGATCATGGCTAAACAAGTTACAGAGCCTCTTACTACTTTGAGGGTACTCATGTTCCCATTTTTGGCTTATGGACACATCTCTCCATTTCTATACGTAGCCAAGCAACTCGCGGATAGGGAATTCTTGATTTACCTCTGTTCTACACCCATAAATCTCAACTATGCCAGCAAGAAAATACCCGAAAAGTATGCTGATTCGATTCAGTTTGTCGAACTTCACTTACCAGAATTACCCAAACTTCCTCCTCATTACCATACTACCAATGATCTCCCACCCCATCTCCATCACACTCTTCAAAAAGCCCTGAAAATGTCCAAACCAAACTTGTCAAAAATCTTGCAAAATCTGAAACCTGATTTGGTGATTTATGACATATTGCAGCAATGGGCTGAACGTGTCGCGAATGAACACAACATTCCAGCAGTTAAGCTCCTAACTTCGGGTGCAACTGTGTTTTCGTATTTTACAATATCACTGAATAAACCAGGGGATGTATTCCCATTCCCTGAAATTTATCTCAGGAAAAGTGAACAAGTAAAAATGAATGAAACGTTAAAATGTGCGAAAGAGATAGAACCTGATGATGGGGATTGTCAAGCTGATGGAAATAGGCAAATCATGTTGATGAGTACCTCTAGAATTATAGAGGCCAAATACATAGATTATTGCACTGAATTCCTCAATTTGAAGGTTATTCCAGTTGGTCCACCAGTCCAAGATTTGATCACTAATGACGCGGATGATATGGAGCTCATAGATTGGCTAGGATCAAAAGATGAGAATTCAACTGTTTTTGTCTGCTTTGGGAGTGAGTATTTCTTGTCAAAAGAAGATATGGAAGAAGTAGCTTTCGGGTTGGAGTTAAGTAATGTTAATTTCATATGGGTTGCAAGATTTCCAAAAAGGGAAGAGCAAAATCTTGAAGATGCATTGCCAAAAGGTTTTCTTGAAAGAATTGGAGAAAGGGGAAGAGTTTTGGACAAATTTGCACCAGAACCAAGAATTCTAAATCATCCGAGTACCGGAGGATTTATAAGTCATGGTGTTGGAATTCAGTAATGGAAAGTATAGATTTCGGGGTTCCTATAATTGCCATGCCTATGCATCTTGAACAACCAATGAATGCGAGGTTGATTGTAGAATTGGGAGTCGCTGTGGAGATTGTAAGAGATGATGATGGCAAAATTCACAAAGGAGAAATTGCGGAAATTCTTAAAGGTGTCATAACAAGGGAAACAGGGGGCAAATTGAGGGCTCAAGTGAGAGATATCAGCAAGAATTTAAAATCAGTAAGAGATGAAGAGATGGATGCAGCTGCTGAAGAGCTAATTCAACTTTGTAGGAACTGTAATAAGTGCAAATAATGTGGAATGTTGTGATTCTATTAACAAAATAATATTGTATGTGAGGTGCTTTTGTTTGTCTTCAAAATATATTGAGAAAAATAATAAGATTCTCAAATATGACGTTCTTTAGCTTTGTGAATTATTAGTTGTGTCTTTTCCTATCCGAATTATCAATATCTATTTATTAAAACACATTTCAAGTTGATTAGGTCAACTCTAAGCTTTTCTTAATCATCTACTCAACTAGGTGTGTTTTAACATATATATGGTGATAATTCAAATAGAAAAATAGAACAACCAACAATAGTTCAGATAGGATAAGAGAACATGTAATAGTTAGAATATGAAACTGCAAAGTTCAGATATATGTTTGACCATTATTTCTTTAGCTTTCGATATAAAATGTAACTCCTGTGTCTCATTTTATATGAGTTAGATTGATTTGTCTCAAAGTTGAAGAAAGAAAGGAAGACTTTTTTAAATTTATGGTCCAAAATGAGTAATAGATATTTGTGTGACAGTGAATCATTCATTAAGGGTAAAATGTGTATTTTAAAGTTCAATTGTTACTTAATATGAAAATATGTCATTCTTTTTGGGACTGATTAAAAAGAAAGTAAGTCATATAAAGTTGGAACAACGAGAGTAGTATTTTCTCTTTTCTTACTACCAACTAAAGTTTCTCCTTAAAATTAGAAAAGAAAATATGGATGATAATTATTTTCTACTTCCATAGGTTTTGCTTTATTTTTTTGTTGCATCATTGTCTTTTTCTTTCATATTTATTTTAGTCAATTTCATAGAGTCTGACCTTTTCTTCCGCTCTAATACCAAAGTTATAGAATACACTAATTTGCTTTTACAGAATTCATTTTGGTACTTATATGATTTATTTATTAATGTCGTTTTGGTAAAATATTAAATTTCGTTGATTAAATTTGATAATGAATATTAATTTGTCTCAATCAAATGTATACAAATTTATTAATGAATACGGACCGATAGATAACAGTGTGAAATTATAAAATTTGGTAATGCAAGCAAATGTATATCTATTAGATGAATACAGACCAATGAATATGAACCTCAATTTATAAAAATGTATACATATTTGTTAGGTGAATACGAACTAATAGATATCAATTTTGACCTAAAGAAAGCCATACAAATTTATTAGATGAATATTGGCCAATGAATACCGGTGAATGTGTCCAATACAAATCTATTTGACAAATACAGATTAGTATTTGAATACTAATACAAACAGATGTATACAAATTTGTTAAGTGGATATTTATTGAGTTTTTCATCATAGCTTCTAGCAAATGCCAAATAGATGGGGAAAATAATCTGTATATAGTGTCAAAATAGTCTTAATTAAATATCTTTTCCTACTTTTAAGGAGAGATATAATTCTTTATTAAATATTTTTTACTATTTTTAAATGTGAGTAATAAGAATTTCCACACTTTGACACTTAAATGTCAATTCTTTTGACTTTCGTTTGCCAAATAATCATTTGGCAAAAACATATTAATTTTCAATCTAATTATGTCAATTCTATCTCTTATAAATAAGGCATCCAATGCCACCAAAGGGCCCATCTCTCATTTATAATCACAAATTTAGTGTCTTTTCAATACTTTGATCATGGCTACTTTGAGGGTACTCATGTTTCCATGGTTAGCTTATGGACACATTTCTCCATTTCTAAACGTAGCCAAGAAACTCGCGGACAGGGGATTCTTGATTTACCTCTGTTCTACGCCGATAAATCTCAAATCCACCATCAAGAAAATCCCTGAAAAGTATGCTGATTCGATTCAGCTTATCGAACTTCACTTACCAGAATTACCCGAACTTCCTCCTCATTACCATACGACCAATGGTTTCCCGCCCCATCTCAATAACACCCTTCATAAGGCCCTGGAAATGTCCAAACCAAACTTCTCGAAAATCTTGCAAAATCTGAAACCTGATTTGGTGATTTATGACATGTTGCAGCAATGGGCTGAACACGTCGCGAATGAACAGAACATTCCAGCTGTCAAGCTCATAACTTTTGGTGCAGCCGTGTTTTCGTATCTTTTTTACTTAGTAAAGAAACCAGAGGCTGTATTCCCATTCCCCGCGATTAATCTCAGCAAAATTGAACAAGAAAAAATGTATGCTAAAGATTTCGAGGATCGTTTAGTGGATGGAAATATTCAAATCATGCTGATAAGTACCTCTAGAACTATAGAGGCAAAATACATTGATCATTGCACTGAATTGATCAATTGGAAGGTTGTTCCAGTTGGTCCACCAGTTCAAGATCCAATCACTAACAACGCGGACGACAAGGAGCTCATGGATTGGCTAGGAACAAAAGATGAGAATTCAACTGTTTTCGTCTCCTTTGGGAGTGAGTATTTCTTGTCAAAAGAAGATATGGAAGAAGTAGCTTTCGGGTTGGAGTTAAGTAATGTTAATTTCATATGGGTTGCAAGATTTCCAAAAGGGGAAGACCAAAATCTTGAAGATGCATTGCCAAAGGGTTTTCTTGAAAGAATTGGAGAAAGGGGAAGAGTTTTGGACAAATTTGCACCACAGCCAAGAATTCTAAATCATCCAAGTACGGGAGGATTTATAAGTCATTGTGGTTGGAATTCAGTAATGGAAAGTGTAGATTTTGGGGTTCCTATAATAGCTATGCCTATACAGTATGATCAACCATCAAATGCTAGGTTGATAGTAGAATTGGGAGTCGCCGTAGAGATTGTTAGAGATGATGATGGGAAAATTCATAGAGGAGAAATCGCGGAAACTCTTAAAGATGTCATAACAGGGAAAACAGGGGAAAATTTGAGGGGCAAAGTTAGAGATATCAGCAAGAATTTGAAATCTATAAGAGGTGAAGAGATGGATACTGCTGCTGAAGTGCTGATTCAACTTTGTAAGAATAGTAATGAGTGCAAATAGTGTGCTCATTTGGGGACTTCATGGATTAGTTGTTTGTCAGACTTTAGTTAGTTTCTTTGTGTATTTGGTTTGAGGTGGATGGGGGTCATGTCCCGGTAAACTTATTTCCTTAAGTTTAGACACTAAAGGTTTGCTCAAATATTAGTTGTTCAGTCATTATGAATTTATTGATGTCCTTATTAAGACTTAATAAGCATATGTTTCAGCTTTAGCATTAGTTCCATATGATATGTTAAGCCAAGGGTTAGCCTCGAATCACTTGTACCGTGTCTCGATTGGGGTGTAGACTCGGTCGTGCACAATTACCAAAGTTATTGAATACACTAACTTGCTTTTAGAGTATTCATTTTGGTACTTATATGATATATTTATTTATTTATGACAATTTTGTACACTATTAAAATTTTGTTGACTGAATTTGATAAGCGGAATTTTCACATATACACGCTCAAAAAAAACTTAATTATGCTCCATAGTTGTAGTTTTCTAATTACGATTCGCAGCTACATGTAAGAGGGAGGAGAGAGGCGAGCGAGGGCACAGAGTGAAGAGAGGCAAATTGTATATGTATGTATATTTGTCAAATAATAATATATATGTAATTGGTATACATATGTATTTGTATATCTGGCCAGCGAGATTGGGAGAGGGAGGAGAGAGGGCAAAGAGTGGAGAGAGGCGAATTCTATATGTATATCTGTCAGATAATTGTATATATGTAACTGGTATACATATGTATTTAGATATTTGGCGAGCGAGATTGGGATAGGGAGGAGAGAGGTGAGCGAGATTGGGATAGGGAGGAGAGAGGCAAGGGAGAGAGGGCAAAGAGACTAATTGTATTTGTATATATGTCATAAAATTGTATATGTATAATTTGTATTTGTATGTGTATAAAAGAGGCGAGAGGCGAGAGAGAGGAAGAGAGGAGATGTAATTACAGCTAAAATTAAGCTCCGAGCCGTAATTAATTCAAACTATAGCTATGTTAGCTAATTAACTAGTATATGTTTGCTTATCCACATATTTTTCCCATTTGATAATGAATATTAATTTTGTCTTAATCAAATGTATACAAATTTGTTAATGAATACAAATCAATATATAACAATGTAAAATTATAAAAATAGTAATGCAAGCAAATGTATACTTATTTATTAGATGAATACGGAAATGAATATCAATCTCGATGTAAATAAAGGTATACACATTTTTTAGGTGAATACAGACTAATGTATACCAATTTTGGTTGGAACATATGCATACAAATTTGTTAGATGATTATGGACCAATGTATAGCTATGTAAAATAAGAAAGACACTAATACAAATAAATGTATACCAAATTTATTAAGGAATATGGACGAATGTATACCAATCTATATACAAATGTATACCAATCTATTTGATGCATACATATCAATGAATACCAATGCGTATACAAATTTGTTAAGTGAATATGAATTGAGTTTTTCATCATAACTTCTAGCAAATAGTTGGGACTCTAGGAATATCCTTAGTCTTAATTAAATATTTTTTGCTAAGTTTAAGGAGAGAGATAACTCTAAATAATTTTTTGCTAATTTCAAGGGGAAATAATAGGAGGTTAGAAGAGCTAGATATCGTACTCAATTGCCATGTTATCCTTTTCAAAAGTCAATTTGACTAATTTTCAAAGGGAAATAATTGGAGGTTAGAAGAGCTAGATATCGTACTCCCTCAGTCAACTTTTAATTGTCATGTTGTCCTTTTCAAAAGTCAATTTGACTAATTTTCAAAATTAAATTAGATTACATTAATTTGATATTCTAAACAAAAATTTTTAAATATTCAAAAACTATTATAAATTGCAATATTTTGCATATCAATATGATAATAAAAAGTTACATGTAAAATATTAGTCAAAGTTTTTATAGTTTGACTTTAAAAAAAGGAAACCATGACAACTAAAAGTGGACCAAGACAATATTAAATATCTTTTACTCAAAAATAATTTGAAGAGAGATGTGAGTTAATAAGAATTTCCTCCCAAAATATACTTTGACTAATAGCTATAAATTATTTTTGACTTCTATTTGCTAAATAATTATTTGGCAAAGATATATCAATTCAATCTATGGATTGCATATACAAGTCAAATCCTTGTTAAATACTTTTAGACTTGTGTTTTGTCCTCTAACTCTCATTTCACTCTATATATAGAGAATCACAAATCAACTTCTTTCAAGATTTTGATCATGGCTACTTTGAGAGTACTGATGTTTCCATGGTTGGCTTATGGACACATTTCTCCATTTCTAAACATAGCCAAGCAACTCGCAGACAGAGGATTCTTGATTTACCTCTGTTCTACGCTAATCAATCTCGAATCCATCATCAAGAAAATCCCTGAAAAATACTCTGAATCAATTCGTTTTGTCGAACTTCACCTACCCGAATTACCTGAACTTCCTCCTCATTACCATACTACCAATGGTCTCCCACCCCATCTCAATCACACCCTTCATAAGGCCCTGAAAATGTCCAAACCAAACTTCTCCAAAATCTTGCAAAATCTGAAACCTGATTTGGTGATTTACGACATATTGCAGCCGTGGGCTGAACATGTTGTAAATGAACACAATATTCCAGCAGTCAAGATCCTAACTTCGGGTGCAGCTCTGTTTCGTATTTTTCAACTTTCTAAAGAATCCAGGGGTTGAATTCTATTTCCCTGCTATTTATCTCCCGAAAGTTGAGCAAGTAAGATGAGAGAAATGTTCGAAAAAGAATCTAATGAAGAGGATCGTCTAGTTGATGGAAATATGCAAATCATGTTGATGTGTACGTCTAGAACTATCGAGGCCAAATACTTAGATTATTGCACTGAATTGAGCAATTGGAAAGTTATTCCAGTTGGTCCACCCTCATGGATTGGTTAGGAACAAAAGATGAGAATTCAACTGTTTTTGTCTGCTTTGGAAGTGAGTATTTCTTGTCAAGAGAAGATATGGAAGAAGTAGCTTTCGGGTTGGAGTTAAGTAATGTTAATTTCATATGGGTTGCAAGATTTCCAAAAGGGGAAGAGCAAAATCTTGAAGATGTATTGCCAAAAGGTTTTCTTGAAAGAATTGGAGAAAGGGGAAGAGTTTTGGACAAATTTGCACCACAACCAAGAATTCTAAATCATCCGAGTACCGGAGGATTTATAAGTCATTGTGGATGGAATTCAGTAATGGAAAGTTTAGATTTTGGGGTTCCTATAATAGCAATGCCTATGCATAATGATCAACCAATAAATGCTAAGTTGATAGTTGAATTGGGAGTCGCGATGGAAATCGTTAGAGATGATGATGGGAATATTCACAGAGGAGAAATCGCGGAAACTCTTAAAGATATCATAACAGGGGAAACAAGGGAAATTTTGAGGGGCAAAGTGAGAGATATCAGCAAGAATTTGAAATCTTTAAGAGAGGAAGAGATGGATACTGCTGCTGAAGAGCTAAGTCAACTTTGTAGGAATAGTAATAAGTACAAATAATGTGGTATGTTGTGATTCAATTAACAAAATAATTTTGTATGTGAGGTGCTTTGTTTGTCTTCAAAATATATGGAGGTTGAAATAATGAAAAAAAATAAAAAAATAGGATGCAACTTATAAATTGATCCTACAATTCTACATTCTCAAAATATGACTTTGTTTAGTTTTTACATGAATTATCACCATCTATTTATTAAAACACATCTGAAGTTGATTAAGCCAACTATCCGTTTTTTTTCTTTTTTCCTGATTGAACTATCACTATCTACTCAACTAGGTGTGTTTTAACACATATATGATAATAGTTTTGGTAGAAAAATGGAAAAGGGAACATTTGGTAGTTGGTGTGCTAAACCTACATAAAAACGATTCAAATGTGTTTTTGATCATTATCTCTATAGCTTTCAATATGAATTCTCAAGTCCCGTGTTATCTTATACAGAGGCGGACCCACCTTTGAGGGTGTGGGTGCACGTGCACTCGTTCACTTCGAAATTATTTTGTGTATATACGTGTATATTCTTAAATAAGGATTATATAATTAAACGTGCACGGTAAAACATATAAGTTGAGTTGGTGTAGTGGTCCAACACCTGGTCGTTGTGCTTCTTAGCAACTTGTGTTTCCTGAGTTCGAGATTCGAACTAGCAATCTTAAAGTATACACTAAGGGTATTAAAAAAGCTCAAGTGAGATTCGAACAAGCAATATCAAAGTATACACTCGATTATGTTAGGTTTTTTTAATTTATATTCATACATTTTCGTTGAAGTGTTGGTGCTTCGACTAACCCACATCCGCCTTTAGTAGTGCCTCTGTCGTGTTCTAATCCTGGATTCGTCTCTGATCTTATAGTGGTTAATCATTATACATCTAAAAGTAGCTACACCGTACGCATTGAATTATGAATTAAAAATTAAAATACGATCAATAAGTTAGTATTGTGGTACGTCCTTAATATAACTTAAAGAATAAAACTATGATATTGTATTTAGTAAAACGTTATGCATTGATCTTCTCCTCTCTAATGTTGGTTTACACTATATTTATGAATTGTCATTGTCGTTGTCAAAGAAAATATGTTGCATTTGCCATTATAAATCAAATAATTTACCAAGCCCTCACACGCACCAACAAATGAACACAATACCTAGCCTTCAAAAATAAAATAAAATACTGTGAATTAAATAGGAGAAATTGAACAACTGAATATCAATATATATAAATTAAAAAAATTATTGTGTGCATGTTATATTATTAAGTACGAAACTTTTAAAAATAACATAATCTTTTTAAGATCAAAAGTGTACTTAAAGAGGAACATGATAACTCACCATCACACTAACAATTGAGGAGCAAAATTAAATGTAGTGAACAAAATTTCATCATTGATATCAAATGTCAAAATTATTTTTGTATTGTTACATGAAAACACACTCTAGATAATAAGGTAAAGAACAAACGAGCATAATAATAATATAACACAACTAAGTTTATCAAATTAAAAATATTAAAAAGGATTATAGTAAAGCAGTATCACAATGTCAATAAATATTTATTTTAGAATTTGTTTTCATATAAAAAATTATTATACTGGTAAAATATGTAATAATGTTAGCACCTAATTAACATTACAAAGTTAAAGTTTATTAGGATTATATTTCCGTTATAAAAATTTATGAGTTGTTTGGTGTGAGGTATAAGGTATAATAATTCATGGATAACATACATGATTATTTTATTCTATATTTTGGTTTGAGGTAATAGGTAGTCCATAAAATATTTATCCCACCATTTATATCATAGTGATTAGATAAATTATCTCACATACATGATGGAATAACTTATCTTGAATAATTATCTCAAAATAACTTATTCTCAACCAAAAGGCCCTCTTTCAATTAACTAAAAGACCTATGAGCTATAAAAAACATTATCACATACAAAATTTTGACTCTATAATCTTTCTTGAGCAATTACATGGCAAACATACTCAAACTCTATCAAAGAGAAACAAATTGTGTTGACTCAGAAAATAAATAAGATAATTTTAAAGTAAGAAATTAGAATTTCTCACCTAGTTCAAATAAGAAATACCTAAATAAAAGTAAAATAATTTTCAAACCTTTCTAATGATCATTTCTTAAGAAACGTGTAAAAGAATATGAGTTATAATTTAAGACGGACCTAGTAGTAGAAGTTGTCTTAGAATTGTTATCCGTCTCTTTCATGCTTCTTTTTTTCCTTGAAGTCTTGAACCTTCACCTCATAAAGAGAAAAAAATTAATTAATAGTT
>NW_006239265.1:642918-652879 GCF_000226075.1 Solanum tuberosum | reverse complement strand
AAAAAAAACAAGAAAAAATATTGATAAACAGGAATTAAACTTCATTGCACTTACATCCGAGTTAATATCTTAAAAAGTCGTTAAACTATGGCAAATTATCTAACAAAGTCACTAAACTTTATTTTGTATCAATGACTTTTCTAGATAATTTTTCATAGTTCACTAACCTTATAAGATATTAACTCCAGGCATCTTGATGACATTAGAAATATTCAAATAAAAAAATACATGAATAAGAGTAGAATGATTTTAAAATCCTTTTAATCAATATTTCTTAAAAGATGTGTAAAATAAGTGATTGAATATACTATATATATTTTTCTCATTATTTCAACGTCATCATATTTCGAAGATCAACTAGAACAAGAAACAACTCACACACAATATAATTGAATTATAACATATGACATTGTTAAATTAGGTCTTAGGCCTAACTCACACCCCAAAAGCTAGCTCAAAGGGAGGAGGATTGTCCAAGCCTTATAAGGAGTCCACCCATCTCATTAACCACCGATGTGGGACTTTTGTCATTCTTTAACACCCCACCTCACGCCCAGTGCTTAGCATCTGGTGCGTGGGCAATTTTGATTTTGGGGGCCCCAACATCGGGTGAGACGGACCCTGCTCTGATACCATTTTGTTGCTTTCCAAACTGGGTGTGCTTGATGTCTTTCACCCTCCAGTTTGAGGGGGAGTTTTAGCTTTGAAAGTATGATTTTCTTTTAAGTCGTTTCTGAATTCTGTTATAGAATTAGTTAGGTCCATGTGCCATGTGCCAGCCATGTGATTTGTAACACAGCTGGCATAGTTTGTTGAGTCGGTTAAGCTCACTATAAAAGAGCATGAAAGGCTCATTGTTGAATAGAACATATGATGTAAAATTCCAGATTCCTTTCAATGAAGTTTCTCTTCTTTCTGAACTTTTCTTCTTTGTTAGATTGTAGTATAGGTTTCTGAAAGTTAATATGGTATCAGAGCTTCTCGTTGAGATCAGGAACCAGTAGAATACAATTCCGCAGTTTTCAATCAATTTAGTTACAGATTTTTCAACAATGGAGGAAAATCAAAATGTTCAAGTTTCTGCACCTGCAGGCTCACCAGATTCACAGATAGATCACAATCATCCGTTATTTTTGTATTCTTCAGATACTCCAGGTGTTGCCCTGATCCCTATGAAACTTACAGGTCCAGAAAATTATGGTGTGTGGAGTAGATCGATGAGATTGGCGCTGTTAGTAAAAAACAAACTCGGTTTTGTGGATGGGACTTGTATGAGAAACTCCTACAAAGGTGCTTTAGCAGTAAAGTGGGAGAGGTGTGACGCAGTGGTATTGTCATGGATAAGCGCAACTGTAGCCCCAGAATTGATGATGAGTATAGTATATGCTTCCAGTTCGAAGAAAATCTGGAATGACTTCAAAGAGAGGTTTGATAAATCAAACTTAACAAGGATTTTCCATCTCTGGAAAGAGATTAGCAATTTGACGCAAGGAACTGATTCAGTGACTGCGTATTACTCTAAAATTCGTGATCTCTGGGATGAAATTGATGTCATGGTGCCACCTTCATCATGTGAATGTGTCGAGTCTGAAGCTCATGTGGAGCATGTCAAACAACAGAGATTGTTGCAGTTCTTAGTTGGACTAAATGAAAGCTATGCTCAGGTAAGAAGTGCGATTCTCCTCAATTCATCTGTTCCTACTGTAAACCAAGCGTATGCTATGGCGATTCAAGAGGAAAGTCAGAGGAAGTTAGGGCTCATGGATGTAGGCAAGGAGCCATTAACTTTACTAGCAGGAAGAAGTCAGAATCAGAACATGCCTTATCAGAATAATCATAATCAAGGAAGAAATCTAACACATCATCAACACCAAGGGAAGAGGCTTGGTCTCATTTGCGAACATTGTGGTTTCAAAGGACATACCAAGGAGAGTTGTTACAGGATTGTTGGATTCCCACCAGATTTCAAAAGTAAGATAAAATTGACAGGTGATGGTTCTAGTAAGATAAAATTGACAGGTGATGGTTCTAGACCTTATGCTCATAATGTTGTTGTAGGGGATGAGGTTGATGTTGAACCACAAATAAGAGAAGGATCACAGATATATTTTCCAGGAGGATACTTCACTAGGGAGCAAATGTTGAAGATGATTGCTCCCAAACCAACAGGAACTTGTAAGGCAAATGCTGCAGCAGGTATGCCCAAATTGAATACAAATGTTGAGTGGATTGTTGATTCTGGTGCTTCACATCATATTACTTGTTGTGACACACTATTGAAAGATTCTAGTCCTATGTTACAGTCAGAAAATAATAGAGTACATGTGCCAACAGGAAGCAAAATACAGATAGAACATATTGGAGACTCAATCATTTTAGGAGATCACACTTTGAAGAATGTATTACATGTGCCAAATTTTAAGTTTAATTTGTTATCAGTCTCAAAGATCACTAAGGACTTACATTGTGTAGTATCATTCTATCCTGATCTATGTGTAATGCAGGATCTTTACAATGGGAAGGTGATTGGGACTGGTAAAGAGTCAGAGGGACTTTACATTTTGAAGACTAAATTTGATCCAAGTGTTAATACAGTGGTGAATATCAAAGGCAAAAGAGATCAAAAATTGTGGCATCTCAGATTAGGACATCCCTCACTAACTACAATGCAATATATTCCCCTATTGAAGGCCAGTGTTGATTCAACAATACAACATGATTGTATGATTTGTCCATTAGCTAAACAGTGCAGATTAAAATTTCCTATTAGTAGTTCTAAGTCTACTAGTCTTTTTCAACTTGTGCATTTGGATGTTTGGGGTCCTCACAAGCATCCCACTTATGATAGAAAACATTATTTTCTGACCATAGTTGATGACTACAGTAGGTTTACCTGGGTCACACTACTGCAGTCTAAAAAGGAAGTTGTTGTAGTTTTGAAAAGCTTTCTCTCCATGATTTGTAATCATTTTGGTGTTGGAATAAAAACCTTAAGATCTGATAATGGCACTGAGTTTTTCAATAGCCAAATGCATGATTTACTGCTTCATTATGGTATTGTACACCAAAGTAGTTGTCCCTATACACCACAACAAAATGGTGTTGTTGAACGAAAGCATAGACATATATTAGAGATGGGAAGAGCTCTGAAACTGCAATCATATATTCCAAGTAGATTTTGGGGAGATTGTATCTTAACTGCTGTTTACCTGATTAATAGACTACCTACTGTGATCTTAGGAGGAAAAACTCCTTTTGAGCTATTGTTTGGGAAGGCTCCTAAACTAGACCATATCAGAGTGTTTGGGTGTCTGTGTTTTGCAAACACACTCCCAAAAGGTGACAAATTTGAGGCAAGATCAAGGAAAGCTGTTCTGCTTGGATTCTCCTCTACTCAGAAGGGGTACAAATTATACGATCTCGAGTCCAAATCATACTTTGTTAGTAGGGATGTTTCTTTTAAGGAACATGTCTTTCCCTTCAAAATAATGGGCTCCCAGGAAGATATTCTGTCATTACTCTCTCCTTTTGTGCCTGATGCAGACACACCAGCTGACAGTGACATAATTCCTTTTACTGGTTTGGATCAAACTCTATCAGTAGATGATGAGCAGGAGGATAACAACATTGCTGAGAGGAATATGGATAATGTGCAGGAAAACACTGAGAATACTCAGGCTGCTGCACCTATGGTATCTCCTCATGTTACATCTCCTTCAGCTGATCTAACACCTTCTCAGCCTGCAGTTACTGGGCTTAGGAAGACAGGAAGGACAACCAGACCTCCAGTTTGGATCAAAGACTATGTTGTGCCCAAGAAGACTAGTAGTTTGTATTCTCTCACTGATCACTTATGCTATGATCACTTAGTCTGAGAGATATCAGGGTTATATTGCTGCTTTTCAGTAGATATAGAACCTCATTCTACAAGGAAGCATCACAAGACCACAGGTGGATTTTAGCCATGCAGCAAGAAATCAAGGCACTAGAAGATAATCACACTTGGTCAATTGTAGATTTGCCACCAGGAGAAAAGGCAATTGGCTCTAAATGGGTGTATAAAATTAAGTATAAAGCTAATGGTGAGGTGGATAGATATAAGGCAAGGCTTGTTGCTAAGGGTTTTACTCAGAGAGAAGGCCTTGATTACCATGAAACATTTTCCCATGTGGCCAAAATGGTCACTGTTAGAACTGTTATCAGTACAGCAGCCTCACATGGTTGGGATCTTTATCAAATGGATGTGAATAATGCCTTCCTTCAGGGTGATCTTCATGAAGATATCTTTATGGAATTGCCTTTGGGATTTCAAAGGCAGGGGAAGTTTAAGTTGTGTAAATTAGAAAAGTCTCTCTATGGGTTGAAACAGGCTTCTAGACAGTGGAATATTAAACTTACGAATGCACTGTTAAAAGCTGACTACACCCAGAGTATTCATGATCATTCTATGTTCATCAAAAAATCAGGGGATGCAATGGTGGTTATTTTGGTGTATGTAGATGATTTGTTAATCACTGGGAATGATTTACATATGATACAAAGTGCCAAGGACACACTCAATCAAAACTTCAACATGAAGGATCTGGGAGAATTGAGATTTTTCTTAGGCATAGAAGTCATGAAATCTAAAGAAGGAATACTAATCAATCATAGAAAGTATGCTTTGCAGCTATTATCTGAAGTTGGACTCAGTGGATCAAAGCCTGTTAACACTCCACTTGAATTCAATCACAAGCTAACTAGCATGGAATATGATCAACATGTTGGAATCACCAATGATCATGCTTTAGAAGATGTCACAGCCTACCAAAGATTGATTGGCAAATTAATCTACCTCACAGTCACTAGACCAGATATATGCTTTGGTGTTCAAATGTTAAGTCAGTTCATGCAACACCCCAAAAGGTCTCACTGGGAAGCTGCACTCCGGATTGTGAGATATATCAAGAGTTCTCCTGGTCTTGGTGTATTCCTTAAAAGAGGTTCTATTACGAAATTGCAGGGTTTTTGTGACTCTGACTGGGCCTCCTGTCCTAATACAAGGAGATCAGTCACTGGTTATGTGGTTAAGTTGGGAGATTCTTTGATCTCTTGGAAATCAAAGAAACAACAAACTATGAGTAGGAGTTCAGCTGAAGCTGAATATAGAAGTATGGCTGCTGTGGTAGCAGAATTAGTTTGGTTGGCTGGGTTGTTGAAAGAATTACATGTTTCTATTGATGTTCCAATCAAAGTGTTTTCAGCTAGTAAAGCAGCTATTCAGATAGTAAAGCAGCTATTCAGATAGCTAGTAATCCTATGTTTCACGAAAGGACCAAACATATCAAAATAGACTGTCACTTCATTAGAGAAAGGGTCAAGTCAGGTTTCATTGAACCACATTACCTTTGCTCTTCTTTGCAGTTGGCGGATCTTCTTACCAAGGGGCTTGGCATTGGACAACATCATCTGTTGCTTTCCAAACTGGGTGTGCTTGATGTCTTTCACCCTCCAGTTTGAGGGGGAGTTTTAGCTTTGAAAGTATGATTTTCTTTTAAGTCGTTTCTGAATTCTGTTATAGAATTAGTTAGGTCCATGTGCCATGTGCCAGCCATGTGATTTGTAACACAGCTGGCATAGTTTGTTGAGTCGGTTAAGCTCACTATAAAAGAGCATGAAAGGCTCATTGTTGAATAGAACATATGATGTAAAATTCCAGATTCCTTTCAATGAAGTTTCTCTTCTTTCTGAACTTTTCTTCTTTGTTAGATTGTAGTATAGGTTTCTGAAAGTTAATACTTGTGGGTTTTACTCTTTACACCGAAGAGATTTTTCACGTTAAATTTCGTATCTCTTGTGTTGATTTATTTTGTTTCCTTGGTTGATTTGTTTGCTGCCCAAACAGTTTAGAATAGAAAGTTTTGACTTAGGTTTTCTTCCGCTATTGCCCTGTCGTGCACATTTATTTTGTATTTGTCTTTCCCAATAATAAAGCCAAGCATTTCGTCGTGATAAAATACCCAGACATTCTGGGTTTTGATACAATATAATGGAGCTAGCTAGCTATCTACTTGAAGTAAGTCAAATGATAAATAAGATTCCGTAATTACCATAGATTATGGATCTTGATTCTTGTTTAATGAAGAAAAAATATAACAAGTTGCCATAGTAATTTGGGAGTCTCTTGCGGAAGATTTCTCGTTTAACGGATCAAAAGAAGAATCATATCTTTTTAGTCAGTCTTTACTTTTAAGCTATATGGCCACCAATATATTTGGAAAAAACTTGGAAATTACTCCCTCCGTCCTTTTTTAGTTGTCATGTTGTATTTTTCGAAAGTCAATTTGACTAATTTTCAATATTAAATTAGATTACATAAATTCGATATTTTAAACTAAAAATTTAGATATTCAAAAAGTATATGAAAAAGTACTATAAACTTCAATTGTTTTGCATATCAATATGATGAAAAAATATATCGTAAATGTTAGTCAAAATTCTTATCGTTTGAATCTACAAAAGAAAACCATGACAACTAAAAGGTGACGAAGGGAGTAGTGTTTGTGAAATTAGTTCATGGCCTAACCCAAAAGTTAGCTCAAAGAGAGGAGGATTGTCCAAGTCTTATAAGGAGTCCACCGATCTCATTAACTACTAATGTAAAACTTTTGTCATTTTATAACACCCCACTTCATGCCTAGTTCTTAACATCTGGTGCATGGACAATTTTGATTTTGGAAGCCCTAACATTGGGTAAGATACCATGTGAAATTAGGTCTTTGGCTTAACTCACACCCCAAAAGCTAGTTCAAAGGGAAGAGGATTGCACAAGTCTTATAAGGAGTCCACGATCTCATTAACCTCCAATTTATGACTTTTATCTTTCTTTAACCGTGTTTGATCATATAACTTATTAATATTTGACAAATATATTTGGCAAACATCCAAGTTTCCAAGTTCTAGAAAAAACTAGAATTTGGGCCAAATTCTAGTATTAATTTGGTAATTTTAAAAATTGTCCCAAACTTCATATTTCATAAAAATATCCATAATCTATTAATCCCAATAAATATTTATCTACAATCAACTCTATTGAAAAGAATAACTTATTTTAATGTGTTATAATTTATCCTGAATTAGTGACACGGTTGAGTATGCAATTATTGTAGTGGTCTTGCCAGATTGTTGGATTTTTTTGTTGTTGATTGTCATCAATTAAGTTATAAGGTTATTTTTCAACGGAACATGTTTATTATAAAATGATAATACAAATTTATGGGCACTTTTAATAATTTTCAGAACTTATAGATATAAATCATTTTTTTTTTAAATAAATATTTCTCCCAAAATCTGTTACCACATGATGAAACTTCACCCAAAATAACTTGCCACAAATATTTGAAAATTTGTGGCGAAACGCTAGATACTTGGATCCATTGAAACTAATATTAGATTGGAAAAATGTCAAAAATATCTTTGCACTATTCGAAATAGCTCACATTTATCCTTCATAAAAATATTCATTCCATCTATTTTTTGGACCACAAATGCTCTCTGAAGTAATGGATGTCCATATAAGTCATTTATCACTGATATGACAATCCATTTTGGCCAAAAAAAAAAAAAAAAATTTCCCTTAAACTATCAGAAATAGCTCAATTTTTTTGCCACATTGGACGGTTATGTGGACATCAGTTAGTTTAGAGGACATTTTTTATCCAAAAAATAGAAGGACTATATTTTTTACACCAAAAACAAAATATTGAAGGGTAAACTTGAGCTATTTTGAATAGTGCGAGGATATTTTTGACCCTTTTCCAAAATTAGATTAATAAAAAAAAATCACTTATTCATTAGTTAAAGTGATTTAAAGAAAAAAAAAACAAGAGTTTTGAGTTCTTTAATAATATTATTTTTATCAGGACGCAAATATGTTTAAAAACAAAAAAGAACACTAATATATTTATTTTAAAATGACAGTTTTGACTCATTAATAAGTAATAAAAGGACATTTATTAACCAAAACTAATAACTAAGGATATTTTTACTCAATTTATTAACATAATTTAAGAATATTTTTTACTCTTTCACGTTCTTTTTACTCTGCCTGCTGAATTATTGTCCGGAATGCTTAACAATTTAAACAATATATAGAAGCATGGTTGAATATTGGCTATGATCACAAATACGGAAGAAGCAGGGAGGCCAACACAACTCATCTTCATAAATATATATATTATTACATCTCACATTGTCGTGATTATTATTGCTAATTAGAAGTACAACTAATTAGTCATTTTATTTATTATCTTCACTCTCTCACACACACACACACAAAAAAAAGCAAAGACATCATGTTATACTTAGAACATAGAAGCAACGTCATAATTGATATTGTGTTGGCCAGGAATGATGGATCTTTAGGGACGGCAACCGTAGGTACGTCTAACAACATCGTAGAGACAACGAGGACACGACCTAGATGTACATTGACTCGATTGTCGACAATCTCCATAGCAACCAACCATCATGTTATAGCCATTCAGTTTTGATTTGGGTTCTGTTACAGTTAGCGATGCATCTCTTATTCCACTTCTTTTCACTCTTGAACACTCACCCAAATAAACTGCATGTACAATCCATTAAACAAACAATATGTTACTCCATTTCATAGTTCAAATGTTTAAATATATGTAACAAATAAAAATAAAAAAAGAGGGAAGGAATAGGAAAAAGTTATTTACCAGACATCATCAAAAGCACAATAGTGAAATAGGAAGCATAACTGCGAGCCATGACAATAGAATAAATTATTTGTTATTGCAGTGTAATTGTTTGCCTTCATGAAAGGCAGTGAATTTATAGGCCTCTCTCTCTCTCTCTCCCATATTTCTAGTTTCTAACTAAGCTATATTTGTAGTTTGTACCAAGTTGAATCAATTTTATGTAAGAAAAAAGGGAAACATAAATCCCAAAACTCTAGCTAAAACTTTATTTTCATGTATATAACTATATTTAGTTTTTTTCCTTTCTTTTTCCTACTTTGTTGAGATCTTCCTTTTGATTTTTTTCTTCTTACATGTAAGGATATCTGCATAGTGGTTAATTAGTAACTATTTTACATTTTGTCCCTTAGGATATTTAAATATGATAACTCTTACTATTAAGGGTGTTGATGGGTAGGTTTTAGTTGATTTTTGGTTAAAACAAAAATTAAATTAATTTAATCAGTTATTAAATTATTAAAATCAAATTAAATATAATACATATCTATCGATTTGGTTCGATTTTAAGAAACCTAATGATATTGATCTCTTTCATTTAGATTGTGTCCTTTAGTTGAGTCTAATATTAATATCATGTGATTTAAAATTTGTGTTATTTATATCTGACATTCTTCATCTACATGTATATTCACAAGTTTGATTTATTCAGGTAAAGTAATCTCCTCCTCATCTCACAATATTATATATTATACAATTATGAATTATTGCAATTATAACTCTTGTTCAATGAAGCCTGGAACAGACTTGATGAACGAATTAATTGTCGATAAACAACTTGAGACGAAACGATTCGATCTTATTGAATAATAAAAATCTTAAGATCAGGAAAAGAGTAGAAAATTAAAGAAACAAATGAAGATACTCGAAAGATTTTAACATTAGTTGACAAAGAGGTAATAATATACATTTAACTAGTACAATAATAGATGATGTTAGGTAGTAAATGAGTTGTGTTAGGGTTGGCACACCTTAGCTATTGTTTGGCACACCTTTAACCTTAGCTTGACAAAGGATGAGTTTGTTAAATTTTGACAGATTATAGTAAGTTAAGGGCACGTTTGACTTCTATAAAAAAAAAAAGGGAGTTATGATAACATCTATTAAATGACATTTGAAATATAAATATTGAAAATAAAAGAAAATTATTTACACTTATGAAAAAATAATATATATATATATATATATATATATATATA
>NW_006239265.1:627717-641728 GCF_000226075.1 Solanum tuberosum | reverse complement strand
TATATATATATATATATATATATATATATATAGTTGATGCAAAATATCATAAAAACAACGCCATTTGGTGCAAAATATCGTAAAACAATTATATTTGATACAAAATATCACTAAAACAATGACACTTGTTATATTTGATGCAAAATGTCACTAAAACAATGACATTTGAAACAAATGTAAAATATACTAGTTATGTCATTTATTTCAAATGCCATATTGTTAATCACTAAATTACCAATTTTACGATTTACACTTAAGAATGAAATTTAAATCTTTCTAATTATTTCATCACTCTTTATAATTAAATCTAGAAAATAAATTATTTAATACATAAATATTACTCCCTCCGTTCCATCTTTTAAAAGTTGAATGATCATATAGCTCTTCATCACTAAAAACTTTAGTAACCGCTATTAAGTGTTGATTTGGAACTAAATAAGTATGATAAATTAAATCCTATTGGATGATAAATTATTACAATTAATAAATGTATACACCTTTCCCTTCCCATTTACAACTAAATAATAAATTAATAAATGTTCACGGTGAACCGTGTCGATAACGTTATAGAGCTAAGAACTTAATAAAAATTTGTCCACACATGATGTATACATCAGATTTATACAATTTTTATGGTTGGGTGATTTAATGAAGTAAAACACACATTAATTAATTAAGGTGAAATAAAATGAACTATAAATTCAAACACATGACATGCATGTATTGGATTGGTGTATACACCACGAATAAGTTTTACCAAAAAAAAACCTAATTAAGTGTTTTTTTTTAGATTAATAAATGTTGAATAGCAATGGCCATTACCTTTGGATTATGCAAATTGAAAAAAATTACTAGGCTAATGAAAAACTTGAATGACCTTATTGTCCGTAAAAAGTTAAATGACCTTTTTACCCTTTAACTTGAATGACCTTATGAAACTATACATTCTTAAAAAATCAGCATAATAAAGTAGGCACATTAAAGCAGCTCTATCTCTCCACTACTTCTATAATAAATTGAGTCATTAATTTCTTATTGCTCTTTATATGAAACAAAATATAATGTAAAGATATTTTATCAAGTTGGCAAACTCGATAGATTGTATATAAACCCAATGTACTACACTCTTTCATCACAATTTTTTTTTAATATAATGAAACTTTTTTCGATCATATTATTCACTATAGTAAGCGTAACTATATTTCATTTTGTTTGGTTTTGGTTAGTATTTGGAAAATTAAAAGGTCCAAAGACATGGCCATTAGTAGGTTGTATTCCACAAATGCTATTTAACAAAGAAAGAATCCATGAATGGACCATAGATCAACTCTTTGCAAGTGCAACATTAGGCACGTATCAGACTTATGGTATTTGTATCCCTTTTTTTCATAATTGGAGACAAACTTTTACTACTGTTACATGTCATCCAAAAACTTTCGAACATATTCTTCGAACTAGCTTTAATAATTATCCTAAAGGTCCAACTTGGAAACACACATTTCGCGACCACGTTAGAGGGAGTCAAGGTACGTAATTAACTTCTTGATACTCGATAAATATTCATCATCATTGAATTGAGTTTTGTTTCTTAGATGGTAACTCAACTAATTAATTATTATGATAACAAAATTATTTTCTTATAATGTGAGCGTGTAACCATATTATTGTTCCTCCAACAAGTATATCTCATGTTGAAGGTAAAGAGTGGATTTTGCAAAGGAAAATAATGGTTCCAGAATTATCAAAATTGAAACTTATTCCAGCACTATATAATTGGGTGAACCCTACAATAAAAAATGGTTTATTGCCTATTTTAGACAAGGCTACAAAACAAAACATTTCAGTAGACTTGCAAGACTTAATGATTCGTTTTGGCACTGATAACATTTTTGGACTTGCTCTAGGCAAAAAATTGAAAACTTTAAACACTCAAGTAACACCTGAGGACGAATTAGTTGCACTAGCCATAGATACATAGGGGTGGCAATTGGGGCGGGGCAGGATAGGGCGGGGCAGGTTACACTCTTAATAGGGTAGGGCAGGGAAATATGTTAACGGGGCAGGTTAGGTTAGGGCAGGGCAAAATATTTTTTTTGATAAATCCTAATGGGTTAGGGTAGGGCAGGGTAAGTCCAAATTTAAAAATGGGCCGGATTAAAAAGGAGTGACCCGCTTAAATCTTAATCACCTGCGCCCTACTTCAAAGAATGAAAGTAGCGGCTCTCTTCCTCAAATTTCATCTCTCTCAATTCTCATCTCCATTCTCCATCTGGGCTTCGATTTCGATGCTACAAATCATGATTGAATCGTTGTTTTTTTAAGACTATTCTTTCAGATTTCTTCGTATCTTCAATTGGTGTTATAATTTCATTTTCAGGTACTATTTCTCTCATAGAACTGTGATTTATCAGTTGGATTTGAAGTGCTTTTTCATTTGTTTGAATGTGTATAATTTTCTAGCTGGAATCTATGTTCTTTGTTTGCTACTAGTGCAAAACAACTAATTACATAGACAATACAAATTTCTTTAGAATAGTGATTCTTCTGGTTAGGCATTATTTTGAAAATTATGATTCCATTGTACTGATGAACTCTATATTTTCAAGTTTATCAGTTACACTATTATAGAACTTGATGTATTTGTGAAAAATATATATTGGAAACCTAACCTCTTTTTCCTGTTTTCGTAATAGGCTGTAGGCAATCATGACATCTCAAAATGATGAGAATCTGCCTGCTTCATCTTCTAATGTTATTTCCTTAGAGGCTGATAGTCCGAGGCCTTCACAAATTGATGAAGTTGTTGTACCGGGAAAAAGAAAGAGATATTCTAAAGCATGGAAGCATTTCAAGTTGGTATATGTTGATGGTGTTCCGTATGGTCAGTGTAAGTATTGCAAATCTCAATATAAAAATGCAAAAAATTGTGGGACGACGTCTATGTGGGATCATTTACGTAAGTGTGCTAAAAAGCCAAGAGGTGAGGGTGATATAGAGGGTGATGATGAAGGACACTATTTTGATCAAGATGTTTCACGTAAACAACTTGCACATGCCATTATCTTACACGAGTATCCACTCTCTATAGTTGATCATGTGGGATTTAGGAACTTTGTTGCGAGTCTCCAACCTATGTTTAAAATGGTTTCAAGAAATACGATAAAAAATGACATACTGAAAATTTTTGACAATTTGAAATCAAAAACTGCTAGTTTGTTGGATAAAGTCACGAGTAGAGTTGCAATAACAACCGATATGTGGACTTCAAATAGCAACAAAAAAGGATTCATGGCTATTACTGGACATTTTATTGATGATTCATGGAGTATTCAAAGTCATATTTTTAGGTTTGTTTATGTTCCCGCTCCACATGATAAAGATGCATTATGTAGTGCTTTGGTTAATTGTTTGTTTGATTGGAATCTTGAACGGAGAATATCAACTATCACAGTTGATAATTCTAGTACTAACAATGCAATGATGAGAACCTTATTGGATGAGAAACTTAATAAAAGAGATTTGTTATTGGATGGTCAAATGTTTCATGTGCGTTGTGCCGCACATATCTTAAATCTGATTGTCCAAGAAGGGTTAAAGGTGATAGGAGAAAGTATTGGCAAAATACGTGATAGTGTCTTGTATTGGATTGGATCAGCCGGTAGAATTGAGAGATTTGAAGAAGCTGCACGTCTGCTACGTTGTTCTTGTAAGAAGAATTTGGAGTATGATTGTCCTACCCGTTGGAATTCAACATATCTAATGTTGAGAACAGCCTTAGAATACAAAGAAGTGTTTAAGAAATTGAGTCTAACTGACTCAAACTATAAGTCGTATCCAACGGAAGAGCAATGGAGTCATGCAGAAGATGTTTGTGGGAAGCTCAAACTCTTTTATCATATCACTGAACAATTTTCAGGTACTCAATATCCAACTTCCAGTCAATACTTTACAAAAGTTTGTGAAATTAAGATGGAGTTGGAAGATTGGGCGAAAAGCTTTAATCCTTTGATTAGCTCTATGGCGTTTGCAATGTTATTGAAATTTCAAAAATATTGGGATGATGTGCATGTTATGATGGGTATAGCTGCAATCTTTGATCCAAGATATAAGATGAAGTTGGTAGAGTTCTTTCTTCCACAAATTTATGGTAAAGATGCTTCAACTAAAATTCAAGAAATTCGATCTCATTGTTATGATCTCTTTCATGATTATAATAGTAGACTATCTTCTCCAAGGGGGTCATTTGAAGCATGTAGCTCTAGTGAAGTCGCTAATCTTATTGAAGGTGATCGACTATCGAGCTTTGATAGATTTGTTGCTTCGAGTCGAGCTACTATGGAGAAAAAATCAGAGTTGGATTTATATTTAGAAGAAAGCTTGCTACCCCGGACTCCATCATTTGATAACTTGAGTTGGTGGAAGACAAATGGATTGAAATTTCCTACTTTGCAAAAGATGGCTCGTGATCTCTTAGCCATTCCTGTGTCTACTGTTGCTTCTGAATCAGCATTTAGCACTAGTGGGAGGTTGATTAGTCCGCATCGTAGTAGATTGCATCCTACTACTTTGGAAGCTCTAATGTGTGCTCGCACATGGTTATGGAATGAAATAAATGGTATGCAATTTTTTCATTGTTATCTTATTAGTTATTCAATTCTTATAAGTATTATAATTTTCTTTTTAGGTTTGACTTCAACCATCGATAATGTGTCATGTCCAACGTTGATTGATGAAGAGGAAGAGCCTGAGATCAGTTTCATGCCCAATGTTGATTGATGAAGAGGAAAATGTGGAGTCAAGTTTTGTCGACGAGATGAAGAGGAGAAACTTTATTCCATTTCTATAAGTCACTTTTCAACTACATTAGTTTCTTAGCAAGAATGGCATCTGGTTTCCTGTATATTTTAAGATGTCCACAATCAAACTTTGAAACAATATTTAGTTTGGGTAGTTTGCTGGGAAAGGACCCAAACAGTGTATGAAGGATAAACAATTGAACATATTTGTATAGACTTGAAGTAGCTCCAGTCATACATGTTAATGGAATTGCATATTCTACTTTCCCTGCACAATCCTATTATTATGTACATAAGGGCCATCTGGAAGCTCTTTGACAATAGAATAATAAATAGTGCTCTGGAAGTACTTTTTAGGTGTTGAAAAATGAGTACTCTTCTAGTGAATTTCAAGATGTGTGGCAGTACCTGTATAATGTCCCGATTGTTGTTGTAAATGGGGCAGGGTAGGGCAGGGCTTAACGGGGCGGGGAGGGGCAGGGCAATCTATTTGAAAGATGTTAAATGGGGCAGGGTAGGGCGGGTCAAAATGTTAATAGGTCAAGGCTTCCCCTGCCCTAACCTGCCCTAACCCGCCCCATTTACGTCCCTATAGATACAACTATTAAACCTTTTTTTAAAAGATTGTTCTACCCCAATTTCGTGTTGAATTTTAATGAGATTTTTCTCGATTGGATCGGAACAAAGCCTAAAGAAAAGCCTACAAATATTGAACAATTACATAACTGAAGCACTGGAAGAACGTAATAATAGAAATGATGAAACGTTTGACGATGATGATTTATTATGGACGTTGATGAAGAAAGTGAAAGTCAATGGACTAGGACACATTTTATCTAGCTCTGATATCATGAGCACAATTGTTGATATATTATTAGGGGGTCATGACTCTGTTGCTACATCTGCTAGTTGGTTTTTTTTGGCTCGTTATGAACAATTCCCATGTTGAAAAAAAGATCGTCGATGAAAAAAGAAAAACAGGGGAAAAGACAGGGACGGCTCAAAGGTAAAGCCATTCTTTTTGTCTTGTGGTATGGATTCTGAACCTTAATCCTTTTTGTTTATTGAGTTCTGAATAAATTATTTTTATATATATAAATAAACATTTTTTTAAATACAAATACTACAAGTTTTGAGCCAAACATTGGGTGCTGCCTAACCCGCAACTTTAATTAAGGCTACCAACTTCAACCCCTGCCTAAAATATTAACAGAATTTTATTTATATATATATATATATATATATATATATAATTTTCGGTTAAGGCTGTTGGAACAAGTAAATTATCATAAATTTCTTTCTTAATTACATGTATTTACTTTTGATGATTTCAGTTTCCAATTTCTAACTCAGTTTATTACTTGAATTAACTAATTCTGGTCATCTTGTTTGGTGGATCCATATATTTGAAAGTAAGTATTTTGTCTCTTTAGTACATAAAGTTTAATATGAAATAAGTTGAATACCTTCTTATTACGTGTATAATTTGGTTTTAGGTCACAAATTCTATTGAGTCACCTTGCGGAGAAGAGACACAAGAATGGATAGAAGAGCCATTATCATACGAAGAAATCAATCGTTTGGTCTATCTTCACGCAACATTGCTAGAAACACTACGTTTATTTCCTTCTTTCCCAGAATCGTGAGGTACGTGACATCTGATGACATCCTTCCAGGTGGAACTTACGTTCCAGCTGGTTCGGACATCATCCTATCTCTATACTCTGTAGGAAGTGTGGGGAGAAGACTGCTTACAATTCAAACCAGAAAGATGGTGTTGACACCCAATTTTGACCCTCCACAATATAAATTAATCATTTCAAGCTTCTCCAATTTCAAACGATTTAAAATAATTAGTTTATAAAATTTCCAAAGAAAAATAATATAGTTTGCAAGTTATTTTAAATAGTTGTGTCATTTTTATAATTTTTAAATAATATGTGTGTTTTATATAATTATGTATATAATTAGTATATTTTAAGAATATTCGAAAATCATCTCAAAAAGATTTTTTTTTTTTGTTTTTTGTTTTGTTGCTTTAATTAAGTATTTGTTGATTAGTTTAAGTTATGATTATATTTTTTGAATAAATTTGTTTACAAGTAATTAATTGTTTTATTTCGTTAAATTTAAGAAGCTCGTTAATTAATTTTGTTTAAATTCATCTTGATTGAGAGTTGGCCGAATTTAACTAAATTTCATTTGGCTACAATTTAAATTCATTTGGTCATTTGTTTAACTATCATTTTTGCCAACACCTCAAACCCATCTAAAACTCAAAATTGGGCCCATTCATCAGCCTAATTCCAATTCAATGCCCATTTTCCTCATACATTCCAACAGCCTATCTCATTTTTATTTTTCAAATTCCATTCTTCCAATCCAATTCAAATTAATTCCCAGCTGACCCAACCCTTTTCCCCTCAGACCCGGCCCAATCCAATTCAAAGAAAACCCAGCAAATGTTAACCTTCAGAAAGCAGCGTGCAAAACCAGAAGACCCCACCCTTGTTACTCTTCTTCTTCGCAGAACCCGACGCCAGACGAAATCCCAGCGAAAATCGCGCTGCAAACCCGAAAATCTCGTCCAACTACCCTGCAAAATCCATACCCTAGAAGTCTCAACATCGATCACTTCGTCGTCCCCTTTTCGCGGAAGTCACTAATTTTTCCATCCCCCTTCATTGTTGATCTCGAATGGAGCAGAGGAAAATTCAAATTTTCTTTTGAAATTTTCCAACGGATTCACCCCCTCCACCCCCAAAAGTTGCTCCATTTTTTCCCTATATATAGTTCTCTCCCTCAGTGATTAGAGGGGATGGAAGAAAAAGACTGGATTTTGAGGGCAATATTTCACATATGAAATCAGCTTACAAAAGGTCACTTGGTTTCAATTTTATTTGTTTCCTTTGGTCTGCTCGAGTCTGAACTAGTGTGGTAGGAGAATCGTGGAAATCGCTCCCCTGCTCGTTGTCTCGGTTCTCTGCTTCTTAAAAGGTAAATAACTCGTATCCCTTTTGTTCACTTTGAGTTCAGAGTGTAGAAATGATGTAGTATTCCGAAGATACCCGTATTTGATTTGTTTGAGTCTTGGCGATGTCTTTCTTTTCTCTGAAATTAGTGATGCATATTTCGTTTCCGAGATTAGCTAATGTCATTCGAGTCTGTGGGGGTATTCTCGGACTCGTGGTTGTGATGTTTGCTTCAAGGTTTAATCTATTTATTTATTAAGCGCCATGTTACTGTCTTATTCTCATTGTTGAAATAATGTTTGTTGTCCTGTTATATGTTTGGAGGGCGCCAAACGAATTATGTTGTTGCATCTTTAACTTCTTGCGGATACATGGTTTCCATTCTTTGAAGCATGTTCAAAATCTGTCCATATCCAGTTTAAAAGATTTCCACTCACGTATTTCACATCATGTATTGATCATATATATATCTTGCATTTGGCAGATTCCTAAAGGATAATTTGGAATAAAATTAGCCCATGGCCATCTCTAGTTCATACCTATTTGTAGCACATTGTTTTATTTTATTTTCGAAGTGCTGGTGTTCATATGACGCTCGTCGGGCTCGTTCGAATGTGCCAAGCAATGATTGTTAATGCTTTGTTCCATATGTCTCTTATATATGAGTTGCTACGATTTTCACACTTAGAACAAACATGCTATTTTTACTTTATTTTTCTATTCCTTGGTTAGAGTTGCTAGTGTTAATTCGCTTCCTTATCCATGCTTAAAGATCATACATTTTTTAGCATAAAATGTTTATGGTTTCTGTTGAAATTTTATCTTTCCTTGCTTTGGTGTGAAGCCTTAGATTTGTGGTTAATATTTGGTATTATTTGTCATGGCTAGATCTTGGATAATAGTCATCTTATTCAAATACCTAAGTAGTGTTTAAGCCTTTCTAAAATCAAATACCCATTGGTTTTCTCTTCATTCAATTCATAGGTGTTTTATTTTTCTTAAATCCGTGTCTTGATGTTTACCACCTTCGCTCCGAACGGTGCTACCCCCATTCACGTTTTTTTTTACAACATAGTTAGTTCACTGCATTTTGCATCATTTTCTTCATTTTGGCTAAAAGGAACAAATTATTGCCTGGGTATGTGCATTAAATAGTGTGTTACCCATTTTATTAAAATGGTCACTAGTTTTGTTAATCCCTCTCGTGTTTAATTTGGTTGAAAATTATGTTCAAATTCATATTCCTTTAGCCATATGTTGCTTACTTTGCTTTTGTTTTCTTTTGTATGAACTCACCCCTTCCGAGTCTATGGTGGACCTCTCTCTTACATCTTCAAGATGAGCCGTAAAGGCTCAATTTTACCCTTTTCTCGAGTCAACCCTCCTATTTATTTGGAAGCCGTTACAGATCCCGAAGGCCCAAAGTAGTGCTGGAAATTAGTTCATAAATGTTCAAAGCCCAAGAAATGGGTTGTATACATATTGTATACAGCTCAAAAACGCAAAAATACAAGGCTAAGGCGAAATACAGGTGTTTGGAAGCAGGGGATACATGGAAAGAGCTGATATACACGCCTATATACACTGATATACAGTCAATGTATACAAAAACGGGATTGAGTGAAAACCCAAAAGCTTGTAGCGAAATTGGCCCAAAAAAGGCCCAATTTCATTCTCTTTTACTCTCCTAATTATTTTGATTATGTCTGACTAACTTCATTTATCTCTAACCTTAATTTATTTTAATTAACTTAATTAGATTCCCCAAAAGAGGAGTTATTTTCTTTGTGTTGATTCATTTTCAATAAATTTCTTTCTTTTGTGTCGATTTATTAATCAAGCAAGTAGTTGGTCAAATTTTTATCACTTTAAGTAAGTTGAATCTTTTGTTCAAAAAGAAAAAAATGTTCTTCGGTGCTTCTTCACTTAAAACATATTTTTATGCATTTTTAAAAAAATTATTTAAGCTAGACAATTTTCTTGAATAAACTTAAAAATAATTAAAGTGTTTTCCTTTCCTTAGCTATTTTGTCAAAAAATAATAATAATAATAATTTAACCCAATTTACTCTTCAACCAATTTTAAATGGTTTAAGTTCAAATTATTATTTTCTAAAATGATTCAATTAAATCTTAATTACTCTAATTTTTGTTAAAATCTTAATTGACCAAGTTGTCACAATTAAGTTCCAATTTTCTTAAAAATTAAAAATTGTTCTTTTAATTATTTTCTCAAGTTAATCGAATATTTTAAGTTATTATTTTAAATCATTTTTTTTCTAAAAATAGTCAAAATATATTTAGTCAAGTCGCAGGTCAACCGCATGTTAGCAGGCACTTCGAATGTTTAAACCTTTCTCGAAGTGTAAATTGAACCCCGAACCTTTTTTTTTGGTATTTTCAAATGATTTTTTTTTTGTTTAAATCTTTGAAAATTATAAGTTTTCTTAATTTCTTTAAAAAATTAAGTGGCGACTCTTTTCTAAGTATTTTTCTCAAATTGTTTTATACTTAGAACATTTCAAAAAGTGATTTTTCTAGAAATAGTTAAATTACAGCACAACAGAAATGACGACTCTGTTGGGGACTTAATTAAGATCTAACCATAAGATTTGACTATTTGACTAATTATTATTAATTGCTAAATTGTTTATTTGTGCTTAACATGCTTAAATTACTATAAACTGTTGCATTCATGGCATAACATATTCCGTCAAACGACGTTTTTTTTTATTTTTCACTCAAAGGACGATTATGTGGGCTGCAGTCGTTCGTTAACCAGATTGTTCTCGGGGCACCCTGACGAATGTAGTTGGCTACTGGATAGTCAACAGTCGTTAATTGTCCCAGCCCATGTAGTCCGCTTGGGTCACCAATCCACTTTAAAGAAAACTCACTCTTAAGTCATACTAGGCGAATGTAGTTGGCTACTGGATAGTCAACAGTCGTTAATTGTCCCAGCCCATGTAGTCCGCTTGGGTCACCAATCCACTTTAAAGAAAACTCACTCTTAAGTCATACTAGGATAGAGCAAGACCAAATCCCTGAAATTTAGCGCATTGGCCTAAGATGACCCAATACTCAAGGCGTGTCGGGTCCATTAGAAAGACCCCCTTGAGTCCAAAGGGCCCACGGCCCGAACGGACGTTCATACTTACGTGTTTGAAGGATGTATACGTTGTGTGACAAATTGTTGTGTCTTGGGTTTGGGGGGTATCTAATTCTTTGTATGTTTTTGTAGATGGCCAAGCAACACTTGAGTTTAAAAATGGTCACCGGGATGCCAAACCTCCTTCGTGTATGGTGGTACAATCTCAATGCATATCAGAAAAGAGAATTTTCCATTCATTTGGGTCATCTCCCGTCGATAATGAATTTCAAAGTTTGGCCTAAGTTCATTGAGGTGGTCACTCGATTTTGGGATGATGAGAGGATGGTGTTTCGCTTCGGAGATGTTGAAATGACACCAATTGATGAAGAAATCAGAGATTGCCTAGACAATGTCGGAATGTGCCAGAAAAGGAAAAAACATCCAAATTATCACATTTTGCTACCAGATAAGCCAACCAGCATAGAACTGAAAAACATGTTGTTATTGCTAAATGTAGACTGGCTAGACAATCCGAGTATTCCATTTGTGAAATTCTATGAACGATGGGGTCACGAGAATTATTATAAGAATTTTCCAAATGAGTTCCACAGTTACTGTAGTTGGGGTCAGACTCAAACTCTAGCATTTGTCGTATGCCTCTTAGGGACGATGGTATTCCCTCAAGGCGAAGGGAATGAAATCGATACTCGGGTTGTCATGGTTACACACGCTATCTTCGAGGGTGTTGGTAAGAAAGGACAAGTCAAGAAATACTTCAACCTAGCCCCGATCATTTTGGCCGATATCTACCGATCTTTGGGTCAATGCAAAAATGGGTTTCCATTTTTTCAAGGTTGTAATATTTTACTAAAGTGGTGGATGTCTAAACATCTAGTGAAGACATATGAGACTCAGAAACAAAAATTGGCCGAACCACAAAAAGAAAGCCACCTCGACCATTACGAGTTTCATTTGAGCAACAACAGGTTCAAGATCCACAACACTAGAGAAGCATGGGCTAAAGTCTTCCACGACATAAAAGATGGAAATGTACAATGGATGTTTCAAGGTTTCATGTCAGAAAAATAGTTATTCAGGGGCTAAGTGTCATTTCCTAATCCTTCCTGGCATTAGAGGGGTACGACCTTACAATCCTAGCAGGGTAATGCGACAATTCGGTGGAAGACAGATTCTACCTTTCAAAGGAGACACTAGCCGCTACGTCTTTGACTACAACGGGTGCGACAAGATACCTTACGCTAAGGATATTTGTCAAGAATGGGCTGGACGGATCAACTTAAAAGAGAGCATGGCATAAAATAGATATTAAGCCGGGTATGTGGATGAATACAAAAAATGGTTGCAGGATGATCTGTGTGGTACACTTGACCCGACGCCACGCACGGGCTGACAAATTGAAGATGTCCAGGTAAGGCTCCAAATCCAAGCCTACCATTTTCAGTAGGAATGGGACCGAAGAGAGCAAGAGTTTCAACGTAGAGAGCAAGAATACCTACAAATTGAAGATGTCCAGGTAAGGCTCCAAATCCAAGCCTATCATTTTCAGCAGGAATGGGACCGAAGAGAGCAAGAGTTTCAGCGTAGGGAACAAGAGTTCTAGCATCGAGAATATGAAAGCCAAAGGGCACTAACCTTTGCCACGCAAGAGGTAGCTGACGCGAGAGCCTGTCTGATACGTTTGGACTTGAACTTGGATGATCAGCTTAACACCCTCAAGGGCGTGTCGATGTCTTCCAAAGCTGTGTTCGCTGAGCCGCATGTGATAACCAGCAAGTTCCTCATTCGTGAAGAAGTGGAAAAAGCAAGAGGAGGAGCAGGTCCTTTAGCATTTTAGTTATCTTATTCCCCTGCGTGGGATTGATGTTCTTGTATTTGCAGTTTATCCATTCCCTAAAAGATGTATCCCTTTGCTTAACTTTGTAATGAATTCTCTATTGTTTATGAATCTTATTTTAGGGGACGCAACAATTTGTTTCAAAAAGCGCAATACATCCTTCAAATCGCTAGGCCTACCCTGAGCATAAAAGGGTCACATGCATGTTTAGGACGCGATATTTGTGTGACTTAACTGTTTGTGTGATATGTTGCTTTGAATGAGGATATTTTTAGCCTACTTCTTTTCGGAAATTTTCTAAAAAATTCCCCAATACCAAATACAAGTCACTACCAAATTTCCGACCAAAATTCCATTAGTCATAAGTTTCTCAGCCAGAAATAAAATCTTACTATCAAATCCTGAAGTATTACTCTATCATCTCAGGAAAGGTAAAATTGCTGCTAAGATGGAAAAAGGGAAGGGTATCGACATAGAGCTAACTGAGGAGGATTTGAGGATGAAATTACAGCGGCTCAGACAAGAGATCCAGGAAACCAGAAAAAGGAGAATAGAAGTAGAGTTTGCCACCGCAATCCCACGAACAGCAAATGCGGAACTAGACGCAGAATTGGTAGCAAAGTGGCAAAATGTGTTGTTATAGATGAAGAGACAATTGTTGTGCGGAAGAAGCGCGATGCCCTCAAAGATATAGCCGTAATGCTTCAGAAGCCATATAGAAAGAACTCTTTCTTCAACTAAGATGCCAACATCAGTGGTCTCGAAGACACCGGACCTGAAGCTACTGAAGAAGATACTGGGGAGGAAATTGTCTATAGGCCTCCTCTTCAGGGACGGTGGAGGGAAGGGATTGAGAAAACCACCCTCGAAGCATATGAGTTTATCCCCCGTGATTAATGCGACAATCAGAAGAAGAATGGCTCGGGTGGAGGCACATTTTATCTTTTAGGAGCTTTATTGTCTGTTTTTCACTTTTCTTGTAATCTTCAAGAATGAATGAATGAAAATGAAACTTTCTTTGTATTCGAACTACGTAGAGCCTGAATTCTCCTTCGGAGATACGTAGGCAGCCTTTCAAGGCCCGGCCCGTATCTTTTTCAAATTTTCTTTTTCCCCCTCTTTCATTCTACAATGAAACATTGAGTTCAGATCAACAGATGCCAGAAAATGCAGCAAGAAGACCTTAGCTCAACGCAATTTAGCCTTTCTGAGTCACTAGCCCCAAAATAAAACGAGCAAATTCCTGCTTGTTCAAAAAATTAGTCCTCATAACTCGTGGGTTAACGTGTCCTCAAAC
>NW_006239265.1:623041-627606 GCF_000226075.1 Solanum tuberosum | reverse complement strand
GTTAGAACTGATTTGTGTTGATACACTGGCCGATCATCCTTATTTCACTAGATCTAAAGGGCCTACAGATTCTTTTCCCAACCAAAGTTCCCAAAAAGGAAAAGCAGCAATGGGTGAGAACAACGAAGAAATCGACCTTACTGATGTCGTGGTAGCTCAGCCCGTCCTTGCCGATCAGAATGAACTGATCCTGCAGTTGATGCAACAAATTGCTGAGATGAGGGTCGAGATGCAGAGAAGACAAGATTTGCCTCCTCTTTTTTTCGCTGTCAACGCTCAACCAGATGGAAGCATCCAGCTCAAATTCCTCCTCCTAACGTGGAACAAGCTCAGAACTAAACTGGCCTACCCCCTCAAAGTCAAAATGTTAACCGCCCGCACATTTCCTTCTATCACCAAAATCAGCATACCAACCCCCAGACCTTCCCTCAAAATTACCAAGCCACTTTAAATGGCCAGAGTCCCTCTATTGCTCCACCACTACCGCAAAAAGCCACTTTCCAAATACCAGTCTCCAATGAGCATGACTCCCATGGTTCGGAGCTCGACCACTATGAGGAGAGGGAGAGAGAGTGGAGGTCAAAGGAAGAGACCGTCGAGATAGATATGAAGGAGGAAATTAGAAAAGCCATGAAGGAGCTGAACTGCATTCCTGAGGTAGCCGGGTTGAGTTACCAAAACATATGCATTCATCCGGATTTGGACCTCCTGGAAGGGTTTAAGGTGCCGAAATTTGATATCTTCGGAGGAACGGGGAACTCATTAGCACACCTGAGGGCCTACTGTGACCAACTCGTGGGAGTTGGGAGAGACGAAGCTTTATTAATGCGGCTTTTTAGCCGAAGTCTGAGCGGAGAAGCTCTAGAATGGTTTACGTCTCATGAAACGAGACAGTGGTCTAGTTGGAACGCTCTGGCTAAGGACTTCATAGAACGATTTGCCTACAATGAGGAGATCATTCCTGATCGCTACCCCTTGGAGAAGATGAAGCAGAAGTCGATCGAAAGTTACAGAGAATTCGCATACAGGTGGCAAAAGGAGGTAGCTAGAGTTAGACCTCTTATGTCAGAAAAGGAAATTGTCGAGGTGTTTGTGCGGGTGCTAGAGCCCGAGTATTATGACAGAAACAAGTTGCTCGTTGGAGCAAAATTTGCTGAGATAGTCAAAGTAGGTGAGACTATCGAAGATGGATTGAGAACCGGGAAGATTGCCCGTGTTGCTGCCTTGCCCGGATCTTCGGGCTTGTTGAAGAAGAAAAGAGAGGATGTGTCCTCTATCTCTTACGAGGGGAAGAAAACCCCAAGGAAATCCTTATCATACCAAGGTCGTTCTCGACCTTCACAGGGTTCGTACCCGGCTCGTTATGCACCGGATGATTACCAAACTACCCCTCCCCCAAGTTATCAAAATACCGAGGCTCTAGAGTGGTTTACGTCTCATAAAACGAGACAATGGTCTAGTTGGAACGCTCTGACTAAGGACTTCATCGAACGATTCGCCTACAATGTGGAGATCGTTCCTGATCGCTACTCCTTGGAGAAGATGAAGCAGAAGTCGACCGAAAGTTACAGAGAATTCGCATATAGATGGCGAAAGGAGGCAGCTAGAGTTAGACCTCCCATGTCAGAAAAGGAAATTGTCGAAGTGTTTGTGCGGGTGCAAGATCCCGAATATTATGACAGAATCATGTTGCTCATTGGAGCAAAATTCGCTGAGATAGTCAAGGTAGGTGAGACTATCGAAGATGGATTGAGAACCGGGAAGATTGCCCGTGTTGCTGCCTTGCCCGGATCTTCGGGCTTGTTGAAGAAGAAAAGAGAGGATGTGTCCTCTATCTCTTACGAGGGGAAGAAAACCCCAAGGAAATCCTTATCATACCAAGGTCGTTCTCGACCTTCACAGAGTTCATACCCGTCTTGTTATGCACATGCTGATTACCGAAGCACCCCTCCCCCCAGTTATCAAAATACCCCTCATCCCAGTTATCAAAATACTCCTCCTACTATCTACCAAACTCCCCCTCCAGTTTACCAGACTCCATCTCATCACTACCGAAATGCCGCCCCCAACTGTGTCAACATTCAGACAAATTACCAAACGCCTCCCCCAATGTACCAAACCCCAGCTCCACTTTACCAAAATACCCCCTCGAACTACCAAGCTCCACAACCAAATTACCAAACCAATTCATATCCCCGATATCAAGCCACCCGTCCGAATGCTCCAAATTATCACCAAATGGCTCCCCCTCAACAAGGAAATTATGATCCCTCCCGTCCTAGATTTGAAAAGAAGCCTGCTAGAATTTCACTCCGCTTATTGAAAGCCGAACAAAGCTGTTCGAGCGATTAACTGCAGCAGGATATATTCATCCAGTGGGGCCCAAGCCGATTGACACTAGCTCAAAGTTATACAGACCTGATTAGAGGTGCGCGTATCACTCCAACAGTGTTGGACATGATACTGAGGACTGTATCAACCTGAAGCATAAGATTCAAGACCTAATTAACCAGAATGTAGTCTCTCTTCAGACGGTCGCGCCCAATGTCAATAGTAATCCTTTTCCGAATTATGGAGGCGTCACTATCAATATGATAGAGACAGATGGTGATTGGTGTGTGACAAAGACAATAGTTCTGATTGCTCCAGATGAACTGGAAAGGGCTGTAGCTTCGTTGAGCATCAGCGAAAAGAAGGAGTTTGTGATTCTGACACCCGAGAAGGCTGTTGCCTTGGTGCCGCGAGAAACTCTTATCCAACCAAAGTTTGTGATTGAAACGGTTGTTACCCAGGGTATGACCAGATCTGGCAGGTGCTACACACCGGAAGAATTGGCCCAAAGGGGGCAGAAAAAGGATCAGACTAAAAGATCGATTAGTGAAGCTGAAGCCGAAGAGTTCTAGAGGAAAATGCAGCCGAGAGATTATTCAATTGTGAAGCATTTGGAGAAGACACCAGCTCAGATTTCCGTATGGGCTTTGTTGATGAGTTTACAATTACATAGGCAGGCTCTGATGAGGGCTTTGGATGATACTTATGTACCTGTGGGTACTAACAGTGACAATTTAGCGTCTATGATAAACCAGGTCATCCGAGGACACCGAATCAGTTTTTGTGACGAAGAGCTGCCTTTTGAATGGAGGATGCACAACAAAGCTCTACACGTCACCATCAAATGTCGGGGCAGTAAATTTGACTTGGGAAAGGTTCAACAAAACTAGGTCAATGTAAGAGCTTTCGATGGAGTGCAGAGAAACACGATAGGGGCAGTAAATTTGGATATTCAGATGGGGCCTGCAGAATTCAATGTCGAGTTCCAGGTGTTGGATATCAATACCAGCTACAATTTGATTCTTGGAAGACCGTTTATCCACATGGCTGGGGCTGTGACTTATACCCTTCACCAATTGATGAAATTTGTTTGGAAGGACCAGGAAATGGTCATTCACGGTGAGGGGAGTCACTCTGATGGGTATATGCCGATCGTCCACGAGGTTTTCCGAGGTTGTGATTTCTACACGGTGAAGCTGGTAAATGCCATCGGTGATGACTTGGCTTCACAGCCTCATATGCCTACCGTGTACAAGATGATTGTTACCGTCATGCTCCAAAATGGTTTCGAACCAGGTTTCAGATTGGGGAAGCACTTTCAAGGAATCGTCGAGCCTATTCAAATTCCTGCCAAAGGAGCAAATTTGGTTTGGGGTATGTCCCTACAGAGGTTGATGAAGCAGAGATGAAGAACAAAAGTATTGATCAAGCATTGGCCAGACCAATTCCTCATCTATACCAATCATTTCCGGTACGAGAAAATGTCAACGATGGTGGTCTTGGGGAAGGAATCTGGGGCCTTTTTGAGGAGATTGATGCGATCATCGAGGAAGAGGCTGGGACATCAGGCATCCGTGATGCAAAACCTGAGTAGCGATTGCAGAACTGGACCTCCACACCACTCCTGATTTCCTGCTCATCTGGGTAGAAAAAGACATGTGTCTTTGTTTATTTTAAAATCGGTGATAGTCCGGAAGAGGCCCGAGATTCACCCTTTATACAGTTTTATTTGTTTGAAGTTTTAAATTCCTTTGTGATGTTTTAAAAAAAAAAAAAAAAAGGCGAAATTGCCCTCGGCAATGGCTAAAGTTTGGCTTGTTTTTTTCAATCTAAATGAAAGCCTCTTTTATCAAAAAACTGTTTATTTATCTGTTTATATTTTACTTTTCAAACTTTGTCTGTTTATGATTTCAGTAATATTAATTTAAAACATGTCAATGTCGTGTCATGTCGTGTCATGAACCGAGTGAACGAAATGAGGCAGGTGATGATGAGTGCGAGGAATATGAAGAAGAAAATGAGGTACCCGAATACGTTGCTGAAGAGTTTCGACAATTCGAGAATCAACACAAACCAAATTTAGAAGAAACCGAAACTGTGAATCTCGGGGATGAGGAAGGTGTTAAGGAAGTAAAAATCAGTGTCCATGTGACTGAAGCTCAAAGAAGAGACATGGTTCATTTGCTTAGGGAATATATTGATGTATTTGCCTGGTCTTATAAAGACATGCCAGG
>NW_006239265.1:620171-622788 GCF_000226075.1 Solanum tuberosum | reverse complement strand
CCCTGGGGTGTTTATCATTATCGAGTGATGCCCTTTGGTCTCAAAAATGCCGGTGCTACTTATATAAGGGCAATGACAACCATCTTTCATGATATGATTCACAAAGAGATCGAAGTCTATATAGATGATGTCATAATCAAGTCCCGCGAGAGTTCGGATCACTTGACTCACTTGAGGAAATTCTTTGATCGCTTGCGTCGACATAATTTGAAGTTAAATCCCGCCAAATGTGCTTTTGGAGTGCCAGCTAGTTATTGAGATTTATAGTCAGCAGGAGGGGCATTGAGCTTGACCCTTCCAAGATCAAGGCGATCCAAGAATTACCTCCTCCAAAGACCAATGAATTTTTGGTTCTCATCAAGGACAATGAATTTATAGACCTTTCCCCAATATTTCTGCTTATTTAATTTATACAACTTGTTCTAAATAACAAAGTTATATATATTGGTGCCAAGTTGAATGAATTTTATTCAAGAAAAAAAGGAATCGCATGCTATTAAGGCTAATTCATACATTTGGAATTTACAACTTTCACGCTTGCATTAAGGTTGAAAGAATTAATGGTTTATATGAAAATATATTAAAAAGGGATAATTACGCGGATAAATAAATATATATTAGTTAATATAGCTATAGATTGAATTAATTAATACGGCTCGCAACTTAATTTTAGTTGTAATTACATGTGCCTCTCTCCTCTCTTCCTCTCTCTTGCCTCTTTCTTCGCTTATACATATACAAATACAAATTATACATATATAATTATATGACAGATATACAAATGCAATCACCTCTCTCCACTCTTTGCACTCTCTCACTTGTTTCTCTCTTCCCTCTCTCAATATCACTCGCCAGATATATATACAAATACATATCTATATCAGTTACATATATAACAATTATACATATACAACTTGCCGCTCTCCACTCTCTTCCCTCTCTCGCTCGCCTCTCTCCTCCTTCTCCCAATCTTGCTCTCTTCTCTCCTTTCTCTTACATGTATGAATCGTAATTAGCAAACTATAGTTGTGGAGCTTGATTAAAATTATTTTAGTGGTCATTTGTGAAAGTTCCCGTTTATAAAAATTACATACCTTTTTTTTAGAATTATTTTTTATTTTATTTGAGAATCAGTTGTCGCCCATGAAAAAATTAAATTCAACTTGTTATTGTATTTTCAAATTGAAAAACAGATTATATTTGCAAATGCAAATATTATTTTTATTAACACAGTTCTATCTTCATTCCAACTCAAAAAATTCATAGATAGATTATGGATTAATATCTCTACTTAGTAAATAGTAATGAGATAATGGACTATAATTCTTTACAAATGGTAAACCGAATAATTAGTTCTAATTAATTATATACTCTTTTCGTTTATCAATTTTGTATGTCATTTACATTATTAGTTTTTTAGGTTTATGAATTTATTTTAATAATAGATTTTTATTTTTATACATAAGAATTTTTTAGTTTTTATTTAAAATAATATATTCTTCTATTTATTTTTATAAATAGCCAATTAAGATATCTTAATTCATCAAAGAACATCAAACTAGCTAGTTATGGGGTACAATAGATAGAGTAGGGATTATTCATCTAAGAAAATGTAATGATCCGGAAGGTTATTTTTTGAAAAAATTCATAAAATTTTCATTTTTTCCTTTCTGATATTGGTTCTAAGTCATTTTTGATTGGATTTTGATATTGGTTTCGAGTTTTGAATTAAAACTTGTGAATTATGAAAGTTTTTGAATTCAAAAGGCTAAAGTTGTTAAAAGATGATTTTTGGTGTTGTGGAGTTTTGAGTCTTGAAATTTAATTCTGTTGATTCCATCAAATTCCAAAGTGTGGAATGTGGAATTCAGTCAGTCCCGGAATATGGAACTCCATCGATTCCATCTTAGACCAATTTCTGATTAATGGAATCGACGGAATTCCATTCCGACACTTGAAACTTAAAAGACATTGAAAATTACTTTTTAACAACTTTAGCCCTTCAAAATAAAAAACTTACAAAATTTACAACTTTTTACTCAAATCTCAAAACCAACTTTCAAAACTCAATCAAAAATTACTCGGAGTCAATACCGAGAGAGGTAAAATGATAATTTTACGAAAAGTTTCAAAAATGACTAACTAGGTCATTACAGATTTTTCATGTTATGTTATATTATATATATAACAGTTTTTCACCATAACAATAAAAAAAAAATACTCAAACTGTAACATCCGACAATTTGAAATAGCTAAGAAGAGGCTTAGAATTTGAAAATTTTCATTTTGGAAAGGATTTAAAAATCTGGAAAATTGGCCAAGTGTGGAAATCAGTGGTTTTTGGCCAACTTTGAACAGTCATAACTTCCAGCTCAGGATGAGTTAGGAGTAGTTCCAGATATGGTTGTGAAGCTTGTGGAATGATCTTTCCAACGCCGCCGAGTTTGCTCAATTCCGAGTTCGTATGAGCGAGTTATGGCCCTTTTGAAAGTTGGGCAGTTGACAAGAAATCCGTCCGGAAATCATTAAGGGCATTTTGGTCTTTTCCCTAGCAAATTCTTTTGAGGATATATTGTTGTGTTAGGATTATATTTGGATCATTTTGTTCCATTTTAAG
>NW_006239265.1:619974-620122 GCF_000226075.1 Solanum tuberosum | reverse complement strand
GCTAGGGCTTGAGAGTGAAGAAGAGAAGAAGAAGAGAAGAAGGAGAAGAAGAAGAGAATAAAGAGGAGAATCAAGCAAATTCCGTCAAGATCATCGTGGATTATCGTCGGGGGTGATCCCTACCAAGGGATGTGAGCTTTTAGTGTTC
>NW_006239265.1:618613-618757 GCF_000226075.1 Solanum tuberosum | reverse complement strand
CTTAGTATGGATGGGGGTATGGGACTTCATTCATACATTGCACAAGTAGACCTCGAGAGGAAGCATGGTATTTTTCATGACATTATAAAATATGATTTGTACGTCATGTTTTAAGAGTTTTACAAGCTTTATATATTGCATGTA
>NW_006239265.1:602179-618469 GCF_000226075.1 Solanum tuberosum | reverse complement strand
TTTCAAGCTTAAGTTGTGGTTTAGCTTTCCAGCTCGCATACTCGTACATTCAATGTACTGATGCCAGTTGGCCTGCATCTTATGACGATGCAGACACAGGTACCCCGGATCAGCATCCTGCACGCCGTTGATCCAGCTGAGCACTCTAGAGTCAGTGGTGAGCCTCCTTGCTTCCGGAGGACTCAATTGTTTTGTTCTTTTAGTTTTGTGTTATTAGGATGTTGCGGGGTCTGTCCCAACATCCATCTCAGTACGTTAGAGGCTTCATAGACAGACAGTCAGTCAGTTAGTATAGAGTCTCTCATCTATGTATTTATGTAAATATTCTATTTTGAGACTAGAGTTGCCTTTTTGGCTTGATTTCATCAGTTAAGTTATTTATGTCTTTGCATGGCATTGAGTTATTCTGTTGAGTTAAGTTTCCGCTGAGTTAAGAAAGCCAGGCCAAGGGTTCGCTTGGGGGCCAGCAATGGTCTCCGAGTGCCAGTCCCGCCCAGGGTGTAGGTTCGGGGCGTGACACAAACAAACAACGTTATTACAGAAATTGATGGTAATTCTCCCATGTTCCCTTTTATTTGCCAAATATTCTATTTTTAAAAAATCTGAATTTACTTGTCCACTTTTACAATTTGATAGAGAATTAATTTTCCTTTTTCAGTTTCATCCTTATCATTAAGTAATCATGTCTCAGATTAATTGAAATATAAATAATAAACTTCAGATTTTTAAAATGTCATTAGTATATGAAATTAATTTAATAAAATAGATATGTAATTAATAATTATAAAAGAAGTGTAAAAAGCAAACTCAACAGCCCACAAGTAGGGGTGTTTCCATTACCAAAGCAGCATAGATTATGGATCTTGATTCTTGATTAATAAAGCAAAATAAAACAAGTTGCCTTAGTAATTTAGGAGTTTAATGTGGAAAATCTCTCGTTCAACGGGTCAAATCAAAGGAGGAATCAATAAATTTTAATCAAAGTTTTTTCTTACTAAATACTTCTTTAATTACTTGGAGTCATGATTTCCTGTTTTAGTTTTTTTGGAATTGAATAATCTTTTTGCTCATTTCCTTCGGTTATTTAATTAATCGAAGGTAAAAATGTGAAGAGTATATTAAGGAAACCCTTTTATTAATTACATAAACAAAACAAAAAAAATGTGAGGTTTAAGTACCACAGCGTAATGGGAAGTAATATTTCAAAAGAGTTTTTTTTTTGTTTTCAATTGACCCAATTATTCACGTGCCCAAAACACACTTTTTTTTATTAGATGAATATTGAACAGTATGTAACTCGAGTCAAGTGACATAAATCACAATTGAAGAAAAAAAAAGGTAACATAATTGAGATACCTTTATTATTATTATTTTCAAAAAACTAATAAATTTGTTTTTCACTAGAAGTGAGGTACTTGCTTTGTCTCTCCTGGTCTCAAATTATTAATCGTGTTTTTTTTCTATACGCTCTTTAAGAAAAGATTAATTAGGAGAGATTTTTTATTATTTTATTCTCATTTATGTCTTAATTTTGATTTAATCTCTCTTTAATAGTAAATTGTTACTCTATTGAGGTGGTTGTATTTTTCAAGAACAATTACTAGATAAAATAAAAAAACATTTAATTTTATCTTAAATTTCTAAAATAACGACTAATTTTATACAGTTATTTTTTAATACTACGACACATAATTTGAAACAAAGAAAATATTATATTTTATCTTGCATTTTTTATTTATAGTATGTAATTATAAATTAACTATACCTTTTCTTTTCTTACAAAGTGGCTGATTATTGTTTAACTCTATAGAAAAACTACATAATTAAACATACTTCACTACAATATACTCCCTCCGTCTCATATTATAAGTCATTTTTTCCATTTGCACTTGCATTAAGAAATAAGGTAATTTTACCCTTATGCCCTTATTTAATGTTTGTTTATGACAATTTTGTAATAAATGATGAAATGTTAGATTTCAAAAAATGTAAATGCATTTGGATGACTATTTAAAATTTTACTTTTTGGAGCCAATTTTTTTCACCAATTGATCCAAAAAAAATTAAAAATCAAGCTTTTCCCACCTCAATTTTCCTATATATTTGTGTAAAATATTTTTTATATATAAATTCTTAAAGCAAACATGACAACATCACAAAATATTCAAATTCCATTACTTCAAAATGATCTAAATTTTCCTGTTTTATCTGATGTTATTGATAATGAAATTAGACGACAAATGAATTTTAGTTCTAGTTCGACAAATCATTTGTTTTTTATTTAAATGGTGCATAACTCCTTTATTTGGATCTTAATTTTTCTCAATTTGGCCTTCACATGTTTTGATTGAGTCATCTATTTTTACATCCTTTGAACTTTTTGAAATGTCATCTTGATAAAATTTGTTGAAGCTTCAACTTTCAAGATTATTTTTGAATTTTTTTTCATCTTTTATTTTTAATTTGTTTGTTGATATTATTTTTTCAAAATCAGATTTTATAGAGTAAGTAGCGAATAAAGAAAGTAGTTAATTAATGAATGAAGTACTCTCCCAATAAAATTAATTACTTGTAGATTTCCTAGGTTAGTCAAAGTAAATACATTTTCAAGATTAATTAGTTAATCAATCAAGGGTATAATGGGTAAAAATATGGTAATTTATGCATAAATTTTATAAAATGACATATATTGTGGTCCAGCTATTTTTAGAAAGGGGTGACTTATAATATGGGACGGAGGGAGTATATTCTTATCACTTCTACTTTCAATATATTATATATCTTACCTTCAACTAAAAGTTTTCTTCTATATATTGAGGAAAATACACTTAGATACATGTATTTTTGCTACCAAATACACAAAAATAAGGAGAGCGGCGAGCGAGATGAGAGATGCGAAGAATGCGAGCGGGATTTATTATGTATCTCAGATACATGCGAATCCACTTGGATACAATATATCTAGAAGAAATTACACCTAATTTTGACTTCTTGTATCCAGATACATGTATCTGGACACATCAAAATCTGATAAGATACATAATATTACAATCTAGAATGTATCTAAGTAATTACTCCCTCCGTCTCACTTTATGTAACATATTTCATTTTTCTAAAGTCAAACAGTTTAAGTATGATTGAAAATTTGCTCATGAAATTTTCAATTTTAAAAAAATGAAATTTATATATTTGTAAACTATGTAAGAAATACTATAAGACACAATAATTGTTAATTCAAAATATCTAAAAATATTTTAAAAAATTGAAGATGAAGTTTCGACACATGACTGAAATTAAGTTATTTTTGTTTGAAATTGAACTAAATAGATTTGAAGTTCATACACATATGATTGCAGTTCAAGTATATATATAATTCATGTAAAAATGACTATATGCATACCATTTTTCTTGAATTTCAAATACCACATAGTACTCAATGTCACTATACACTCTAAAATGTGGATATAGATTAATGTGGTATCAAAATATGTTATTCCGTGAAGTTTTTACTCCATTCTAAGAGCCAGACATTCCATAGTTCTATTTGGGCCTCGTAAACCAACTCTATGTAAAAAATTCCTGAGACGACACCTTATTTAAGGAAAAAATAAGCAAGTACTTCATAAAAGTAAAATAATTACGAACATATATCCCTTTACATTTATACCCACTAGATAATTATACTATATATCCCCATACTAATTTCGCTTAACTGATACTAAATCAGTAGCATATAATATTGTATTGGTATCATTATGGCTGGTAATTTCGCTTAACTGATACTAAATTAGTATCATATAATATTGTATTAGTATCATTACGGCTGATAATTTCGCTTAACTAATACTAAATCAATATCATATATTGTATTGGTATCATTAAGAGTGATAGTATCGCTGAATTGATACTAAATCAATATATATTTACTGTATTGGTATCGTTAAGGTTTCTTGTTAAGAAATTACTCATTAGTCAATGATAATATAAGAGTATATATATATATACTCTTATATTATCATTGACTAATGAGTAATTTCTTAACAAGAAACCTTAATGATACCACAACAATATGCATATATACTCTTATAGTATCATTGACTAATAAATAATTTCTAAACAAGAAACTTTAATGATACCAATACAGTATATATATACTGATTTAGTATTAGTTAAGCAAAATTATCAACCTTAATGATACCAATAATGTATATGATATCAATTTAGTATCAGTTAAGCGGATCTTATCACCTTTAATGAATTAATTAATAATCACAGCTTTCCAATGCATACTGATCAGATTGACCATTAAGTTGATGAGTTAATATCATAGATGGTCACTCAACTTATACTTCTTTTCACAGAAAGTCACTCAACTATGGATTTTTCTCACATAAAATCACTTAACTAATAGTTTTTTTCATAGAAAGTCACTCAACTTTCTTTTATCACTTCAAAGTCACTCAACTATTGATATTTCATTTAGAAAGTCACCCAACCAATTTAAATATGTTTTTATTAAATTTTGTTAAAAAATAATTTTAAAAAATAATAATAATAAGATGCTCATTTTAATTAAATTATTAAAAAATAATTTTTGTTTTAAACTAATTTCTGAAAAAATAATAAGATTCTCATTTTAATTATTTTATTAAATTTATTGAAACACAGCTTTTATTTAAAACTAATTTCTTAACAAAAACAAACGGTAAGATACTCATTTTCATTATTTTATTTAATTTTGTTTAAATACCAATTTATTAAAACGATTTTTTTAATAAAAATGTTTTGCTGCCAGGCACCAGCACTAGCAACGGTGGATGCAATGCAATGCATCATTTTCGATTTAAAAAAAATGCTACCGTGTAAATCTTATTATTTTGTATTAGGTTCACAATGGTTATTATTTCTTTAAAAATTAGTTTAAATAAAAATTGAATCTCAACAAAATTTAATAAAATAATTCAAATGAATATTTATTAGTTTAAAAAAAATATAATTTAAAACAACTTCAATAAAATTTAATAAAATAATTGAAATGCGTATCTTCTATTTATTTTTATTTTAAAAATAGTTTTAAACGAAATTTGTGTTTCAACAAAATTTAATAAAAAATTGAATGAGCATCTTATTATTTTTCTTTAAAAAATAGTTTAAAACAAAAATTGTATTTCAACAAAATTTAGTGAAAACATATTTAAATTAGTTGGGTAACTTTCTAAATGAAATATAAATAGTTGAGTGACTTTGTAGGTAAAATATTCATAGTTGAGTGACTTTGAAGTTACAAAAGAAAGTTGAGTGACTTTCTATGAAAATAACTATTAGTTGAGTGACTTTCTGTGAGAAAAATTCATAGTTGAGTGACTTTGAGATTACAAATGATAGTTGAGTGACTTTCTATGAAAAGAAATAGAAGTTGAGTGACTATCTATGATATTAACTCTTAAGTTGATTGAGATTATTTTTTCTTAAAAACGAAGATTTTATTCAAACACCTGAGATTTGAAGTTAAAAAAAAGAAGATATTTGGCAATTAAAATTTATTGACTTTACATTAAAAATATAAGTACATTTTTGTTACACGCCATATTTATGACATAATTAAGAGGTCGAACTTGTCACGTGGCTTATTATTTTTCCGTTGAAAGAATCGTGTACGCAAATGGTCTTTATGAATTAGGATTAATTTAATAAGTACAATTTCATCGTATTGCTTTTAAGTCTAGTATAAAAGATGTCTCTTTTTATATTGGGATTCTTTAATTTCAACTTTCCATCTGAATGTTTAAGATAAAAAATTAAAAGACATTTTAATACATTCTACATGACAATATTCTTTTAAAATTTCTTAAACTCCGTATCAAATTAAAACCAGACAAATAAATTACAACATAGGAAGTAGTTTATTGTCACGTGCATTTGTCAACCAATTTTTAATTGTTGGTTAAAGTTATTCGGGTATAAGTACTAAAGAGATTAGTTTTGTGGGTATATATATATTAATGAAATTAGTTATGCGGGGTTTAGTTATTCATGTAATAATGATTTCATTTTCAGCGATGTATTATATTATCTCATAACTTATACATATATTCTCTCATCAGTGGTGTACGTAGGATTTTTTCTAAGTGGTATCACCATTAAAGGTACAAGAATGGCTCAAGAAGAAAAAAGAACAAAAAAAACATGAATAAAAAAGGAGAAAAAAGAAACGCCCCTGTAGGGAATCGAACTCGAGTTGTCACACTACCGATGCAACGCCTTTGCCATCTGAGCTAGGAGTATTTTCTTACAGGCATTTTCCGTAAAAATGCCTTTACTGTCGTACTTTCAATTCTTTTAACCTTTAGTGTTTTTTTTTTTTATACAGGCATTTTCCGTAAAAATTTTCGACGAAGCCGTGACCTAGGTAGATCCTCAAAACTTATACATTAGTTATGCGAGATTGAAAGCCAGTTTCTACATACATATTTGATGTACTAAATTTTATACATAGCAACTAAGATGCTACCAAATATAGTTCTAGTTATAAATTATAATGGTTTAAATCAGTACTCCTTAACCAACAACCAAACAACTCTTTACTCATTCTGTTTCTTTTTATTTATCCAGTATGTATTTTAATTATATTTTTCTTCAAAATTTATTAATAAAATATTTATTTTTGTTAAATTATTTTTAATAACATTATTAAAATTTAAATTTGACTAAGTCTCTACTCATAATATTTGTCACCTGAAGCACATCGATGAAGACGGGAATGGGACTAATCTTTAGGATAAACATAAGATTTTGTTTTGAAAGGTATACCAAATATTCAAAGAGGTGATTCTTGTTTTTATTTTTTGTAAGGTATACCAAAATATTCAAAGAGGAGATTTTTTTAATTTTTATTTTTATCTTTGTGAAAGGTACGAATACCAAATAAATATTAAAGTTGGCTAATGTCATACAATCCAATGTGAAGGCAGCATTTCGTTAACTTTGACAAAACACAATTTGGTCCATTCTGAATTTCTGATGAGAGAAAAGTTATTCCTAGTTGTATTTTAGTATCTTTTATTTTGCTCTATAAATAGCTTGAGAGATTATAACATCCTCAAATTAATAAAGCAGCAAATTCAAAGAAATTATACATATAATATAATGGCCTTTTGCAAAGTTGGTATCCTTTCTCTCCTCCTACTGTCTGGTTAGGCAATTTCTTCGATGCATACTAAAACTTCTTTATAATAACGTTATTTTTATCTCAATATTTATTGACCGTTATAAAAAAATATTATTATAAAGAATAACGTTGTTTTTGGGTTTTTTCATTAGGTATATTTCTGTTGGGAATCGAGGTGAAATATGGAAATGCACAAAAGATGTGTCTCCAGGTTTGTGACGATGAAGTTGCTTACATGACTTGCCCTTCTTCAGGAGACGAGCAAATTAGTCCTGTTTGCGTTAACTGTTGCACCGCGGGTGAAGGCTGTAAATTATTCCGCGCTGATGGATCATTAATTTGTACAGGAACCCCTGAGTAATATATACTTTCTTCGTTTCAAAATGTAATGATTAAATGTTTATTTTTCATATTCGTGTGTAATAAGGCCTGAGTTATTACTCTGGTGATTTCTAATGTAATATGTTCATCCTGGCTTATAATAATTTGTATCTGCTTTTGAACATTTCAATATTAGAAAAATAACTATTACTCTACTATTATATTACTGGAGTCATGTGTAAAATTTAAATTCCTTTCATGGTAACAGAAGCAGATGAAAATGGGATAAAATAGCTATTTTTATACGTTACGTTTCTCTCTTTGTGAAATAAAAAGATTAATGAATGCATCAAAATAACTTAGAAAAATGCGTCTCTATGTATATCCGAAGTTAAAAATTATAAACATTATTTAACCAAGAAAACTCTCTTTCAAGTTTCAAGCAACAATAAAAAAAATCAAACAGAAAAAATAAACATGTTAATTCATTATGCATGGAAGACTTACTTTTTTTTTTTTGGTAAACAAGATAATTATATTATTAAGACTTAGTATGCATCATTACATTAATTAATTTAGTCGTCACAAAATTTTCAATTAGATGCTCGAACAGATCCCTGTCAATTTGAGGTTAGACTTTTGTAAATCGCCCAGCAATAGTCAGAGGCAGAGCTAGGTGGAGTATATGGGTTTGGACGAACCCAGTAGCTTTTCCGTAGATTCTATATTTATACTGAAAAATTAATTAAATATATATATGTATATTAATTTGTGAACTTCTAACAAAATTAATTGACGGTTATTAACGAAATTTAGAACCCCAATCTCTTAATCCTTGATTCGCCTCACTGACAATAGTGAATCACTCGACAGACAGCCATAATGCCGTAATAATAATATATAGTCTTTAGCTTTGAAAATCACTGCAGGCCTGGTATGGAAGTAGGGGTGGACGTAATATGCTATGGTATTTGAAATTTTGATTCGGTAATTTTGATTTTCAATTTTAAAAATATTACTATATCACTATCATACCAAATTAATTAATTTGATATGATTTGATATTTTTAAGATCGATTTTGATATTATACGGTGTGGTAGGTCGGTAATCATATATAGTTTGTTCATCTTTGACTTATATATATTCATACTATAGAATTATGACTTCCATTTTTTTTTTAAAACAATTCAATTATATCATACTAATTCACACATTACACATCTAGGTTGTAGCGACTTCCTTTGTTAATCAATTACACAAAAAAGACATGTCAATCAAAATAGAGTAATCAAAATCTCAACGTCTAAACAATCAGTTTTGTACTAATACTATAATGTAATATATATGATCTTATATATGTAAGTATATATATCAGTATGTATTCGATATTTCAATATTTATTTATAAATACCAAATACATACCGTACCGATCGAATGCCAAAATAATTTTAAATGTATATGATATTCTATATCAAATTTATAATACCAAAACTCCGATATTAAAAATTTCAATTTAATATGATAATTCGATATCTACCGTACCATGTTCACCCTTCCTATTATTGGGAGAATATTTTCTAGAGTGAGGATATATTGATGGTTCACAATTTGCAATCTGCCTTTGTTTCATTGTTGCGTTAATTTAGCTGGTCAATATGTAATATAATTGTTTGAAGACAAATTACGTAATGTCTTTGAGTACGTTCCTTTTTCAAATTGAATAGTTATTCTAATTTTTTTCATCACGAGACCGAAATGGTGAAAGATAAACCCTATATACCAATTATAAAACATTCAAGATTTGTATTAGCAAAGTTGAACATTATTTTTTACACCAATTATAAAACACGTGTTTTGTGTACTACGTATTTGTCTCAAGTGTACTTATAATAATGTGGATCGTAGCACATATATCGATGAAGATGGGAATGGGATTAATCTTTGGGATAAACATAAGGTTTTTTTTTTCAAAGGTATACCAAATATTCAAACAGTTGGCTGGGTCATACAATCCAATGTGAAGGCTGCATTTGAGTTAAGTTTGACAAAATACAATTTGGTCTATTATGATATGAGAAAAGTTATTCCTACTTGTATTTTAATATCTTTTATTTGCTCTATAAATAGCTTAAGAGATTATAAGTTATAATAACATCCTCAAATTAATAATTACTAGTAAAGCAGCAAATTCAAAGAAACATACAATGGCCTTTTGCAAAGTTGGTATCCTTTCTCTCCTCTTATTGTCCGGTAAGGCTTCTTTCATATACCGTAAAATCTCTTTATAATTAATGACGTTGATTGTCTTGATATTTATTGACTGCTACAACATAATATTGTTATAAAAAAAACCTATAATATACAAACAAACAAAAAAAGACAAAATAGTTCACTTTTACCCTCTTGTTAAATTTTGGCAGCAACTAATTAATTAACAACTCTCCATACAAGCTGACATATACTTTAATATATAATATAATTGATGACTTTGCTATCCAACATGAAGAGAAAAAAAATCTCCCTCAATCATGGTCTTCATTTACCCTATTAAGTATCCTAATTCATATGTACCAAAGACTGTTATAGAAATGTCTGATTGTATTTTATTACACTTTAAACTTTCAAGCCAAAAAATGTAATCTGGTACGTACCTTGCTGATTGTGTTGATCATTTGGGTGATTTTTTATAGGTATATTTCTGTTGGGAGTTGAGGTGGAATATGGAAATGCACAAAAGATGTGTCTCCAGGTTTGTGACAATGAAGTTGCTTACATGACTTGCCCCTCTTCAGGAGATGAAAAAATTACTGAAGTATGCGTCAATTGTTGCACAGCAGATGAAGGCTGTAAATTATACCGTGCTGATGGATCGTTAATTTGTACTGGAACCCCTGAATAATATAACAAAATGTAACCATTAAAATTTAAATTCCTATTCGTGTGTAATAAGGCCTGAGTTATTTTACTTTGGTGGTTTGTAATAATATTTTCATCCTATAGCTATTATGTTTTAAAGATTTTAATAAAAATGGAAAGCAGATGCAAACTTTTTCTTTCAATAATCGACCAAATGACTACAAGATCATCATCAAACTGAAAAGACAAACATGTTACGAGGAGACAGCCAGTAATTTTTTTTATTAATGGACTAGTAAATTTATCCGCTCTTCGCCCAATATGAAAAACATCAATTAATTGAGAAGTAATTATTTTACAATTAATTTAGTCGATAAAATTTTCAATTTCATGCATATAAGAATGAAATTACAAAAATTCAAATGTCTTCATTAGACAGACCCTTAATTTCCAGTTTTAGCTAGCAAACAATTAGTTAAGTGGAGAAATCTTAGTAGCTCAGTTCGTTCGTATCTAAATTTGCACCTTGTTGGTAAGAATTCAATTCTCCACAATCCGAATTTTTAAAAAAAAATAGTTAAATGGTATCCTGATTAGCATCAGAATCTTCCCAACAAATGGAATTAGTAATAATGGGCACCATCAAGTATCAACATATAGAGGATTATATTATTCATATGAGAAAATTTATAAAAATGTAAATAAATAAGGATTTATTAGACTTGTTTAACATCTTAGCATATGTTCATTAATGAATCAGGGAGACATGAGCATTAATTATTAGAAGATTTAATTACCAAACCACCATAGATTATGGATCTTGATTAATGAAGCTATTTTTTAATTCCAACATAATGCAATCACTCTAAGAAAAATGTTCCAATTTGATTTTGCTTTAGATTGAGACAATACACTGTTTCCATGAGTTTAAAAGCAAAATGGCTCAGAATCCCTTAAAATTTATTGGTTTTCTCATTATTTGTGGTATGTTTTTGACAATTCTATTGACCGCCTCAGTTATATTCAGGGACTTACCTTCTGATAGCATCAAGAATTTAGCTAAAGCTAATATTGTTGACGTTAAGCCTCCAAATGGTACTTCATTTCCCCTTTTCTTTAGCTTTTTTTGTTGAACTTATAGTTGATTCTACTCGATTCACATTCATGTCTACCGCGATTTTAAAGAAAACAGTTTCCAGGTTGCTAATGCAATGAAGTGGATTCATTTGTTGTTCCACATCAATAACAAGAGAAAGTTGAAGTACATTCTCTGTTTTTCCCATTCATTGTTGCGTTAACCGGTGAAAATGTAGTATGTTCTCTCTGTGTGTGCGTAGCTTGTTCTTCTAGTTTGATTGTGGATCTAACAGTTAGATAAGTGCTTGATGGTTTGTGCTGTTTAGAGTTGCTTTGCAATATGTAATCACTTTTGTTTTAATTACTTTTTTGTTATTTTCAGCCACAGTTAATTCTCAAGTACAGATAAATAAACTGCTTGGTGGCCTTCTTCCTTCAGGAATTGATGAAACATCTTGTCTAAGTAGATACGAATCCGCCTTATATCATAAAGAACTGCTTCACAAGCCATCGTCTTACCTCATCTCAAGATTACGAGACTACGAGGTACTTCACAAGCAATGTGGTCCTCATACAGAATCATACAACAGGAGCGTCGAGCTTATCAAGTCTGGCCAATACAATGGATCAGCAGAGTGTAATTACTTGGTTTGGATTTCCTTTAGTGGTTTAGGAAATAGGATGCTAACTTTAGCTTCCGCTTTCCTATATGCTCTTCTTACAAATCGAGTCCTACTCGTTGATCCTGGAGTTAACATGCCTGGTCTATTCTGTGAACCTTTTCAAGACGTTTCCTGGTTGATTCCTCCTGATTTCCCTCTATTCAATCAGTTTAGTACCTTTGATCAGAAATCTCCTCGTTCCTACGGTTATATGGTGAAGCACAATGTCATAAGCAATTCATCGACTCTACCTCCCTACATCTACCTACATTTAGCTCATGACTATGATGATCAAGATAAATTATTTTTCTGTGACCAAGATCAAAGTTTCCTCAAGAAAATCCCCTGGCTAGTCATGAAGACAAATAACTATTTTGTGCCTTCTCTATTCTTGATCCCATCATTTGAGCAAGAATTGAGTAATCTTTTTCCCGAAAAAGTAACCATCTTCTATTTTCTAAGTAGATATCTGTTTCATCCCACAAATTCTGTATGGGGGCTTGTAAAGAGGTACTATCAAGCTTATTTAGAACGAGCAGACGAAAAATTAGGCATTCAAATTGGAGTCTTGGAGACAGATGCCGGTCCTTTGAAGTATGTGCTGGATCAAATCATCGATTGTACAATGAAGGAGAATCTGCTGCCACAAGTTAACCGGTCCAGTGAGCCTATAGTCTTCAACCAGTCCGCGAAGCAGAGGAAGACTATATCGGTCCTGATAACATCTCTAAGCCCTGGATACTCAGAAGAGTTTCGAAAAATGTACTGGGAGAATCCCACTGTGACAGGAGAGATAGTTAGCGTTTATCAACCAAGTCAGGAGGAATATCAGCAGAGTGAGAATCTGTTGCACGAAAAAAAGGCGTTGGCAGAAATGTATCTACTGAGTTTAAGTGACAAATTGATTACAAGTGCATGGTCGACTTTCGGATATGTGGCTCAGGGTCTTGGAGGACTGAAGCCCTGGATACTATACAAGCCTAATGAGAACAGGACAGCACATAATCCGCCTTGTGTTCGAGCTACATCATTCGAGCCATGTTTCCATGCCCCGCCTAACTATGATTGCAAAAAGAAAACGCCAACAGACACTAGCAAAATCGTTCCTCATGTCAGGCACTGTGAGGATGTGAGCTGGGGCTTAAAGCTATTTGAATAAAATGGTGAATTATAGGGCTATCAAAATGAGCTCAAATACACGTTGGTCCGCCCAACACGCCCATTTGACACCTTTAGTGAATTATAACATTTTTGGTGATCCAAAGAGTGAGTAGAGTAATTTTCTCTTCCTTTGTTCTTGTTGAAATATTAGTACAAAATTGCCAATCGCTTGAAAGCTTCATTAATTATCTTATTTGGAACCATTCTTAAAACAAAATAACATATCAAACTAATTAAAGACAATTTGATTTATTGATAAGTTCGCCAAAATCAGTTTATTAGTAGTAATAACTCATAACATCGATTATTTATACTCCCTCCATCTCAAATTATTTGACCTTATTTTTAAAAATAGTTATCTTAAATTATTGATCATTTTAGAGCAATTATTCTTGAAGACTTCAAATACTTAAGTTATGGGGTGGTGATACATAAATAGAGTAAATATTCAATAAAGAATAAGGATACAGAACACTTTTTAGTTTTTACTAAAAAAAAAAATTATTATATTCTTAGGGCTCGAGAACAAAATCCATGTATGATATTTAACTAATAAGAAATAATAATCGAAAGCACCCCTAGACTTTTGAGAAAATTTATTTAGTTATATACATGTCAATATCTAAGAAATAAGGTATGTATTTTACAGAGACGTCTGAAAAAAAAAGTCTTAGTTACTTCACTGGTGATATGCTACTAGCATTTTTTATTTCTTTAACCCTTTCTTTTCTGTTTTATTTTCTACTTTTGTTACTTTTATATTTTTATACTATCACTTCACTCAGAAGCGGCCTCTCGATGAAATTGATAATTTAACGAGAAGCCTTAAATTTTTTTAATTTTTTTTTTGTATATATCTTTATTTGAATTCTATTTTCTTACTTTTTGAGATGTGAAGTTACTAAAACAAATTCTTATAATCAATTTATTAGAAGTAATCACTCAGGAAATATTATTGATCTTATGTAAAATTTTATCAATTTTAGTTTGAAAACTTGTTTCCGGATATGCAATTGTTACAGAAATAGTTAACAATATTTGGTAAGTAATAATAGAGCCGTTAATATGGACTAGGCCCAACGGGCCGATCTGATCTAACCCGTGATTTGATAGGACTGAGCTAAAAATTTTGATGTATATAAGACAAGACATAAAATCATAATTTTTTTCATTCTTTATCACTTTGTAGAAGAATAATACGGTTCATTCTAAAAAAATTTATCAAGTAGATCATTATTTTTGTTTGTTTAACATCTATGAAAACAAATTTAAATATATTCAAAATCAATCTATAGATTGATCAATAGACTTTGTTTCTTCGTATAATTTTATAAAAAATCTAATATTTTGACACTTATCATTTTAATCTCTATTCTCTTAAATAATTTTCAAATACAAACAAAAAAAATATCACTAAATAAGTTATTTAATTCGAATGTATATGTTTGATATGATATTAAACAAACATTGGAGCATGTGACATTTCACTGTTAATTAAGATAACTTAGATAAGTTGTAAGTTATTAGTTGATTTTATGAAAAATAAAAAAGATAATTTGTTATAGAATGTCATTTCTATTAACCTAAAATATATTTAAGATTGTAATATTGGGCTCGTAAACGGGTCCTTTATTATCTAATATATATTATGCTTACTTGTCACGTTATAAAAGTTTGAACCAAAATTCTCTTTTTTTAATGAAAAAAATCTATTATATTGTGGAGGAAAGAGGGAGAAAAAGGGGGACATTAAGACTCACAGATACTATTCCTCCTATACAATATCAGGAGCGGGATTTAGTGAACAAACTTATGGGTTCAGGTATTTATTATTTGTAACAAGTATTCGAGGTGTCAAGTGAATGAATTCGTATGCGCATTTTGGTTACATCAACGAATACAGTTTGGGTAATCATAATTTATTCATTCATTCTAACTTCAATTGTATTTTCAGTCGTTCTAATTTTACTTGTTTCATTTGCTTTAGTGTATCAATTGTTACCAATTTATATCACATGTATATTCATTAACTCTAATAGTTATATCAATGCATACAATCTTTATGAATACAACTACAATAGGTTGTATGCGTCCACTTAAATTTTCTTGATACACTAAAGACAAAATACATAAATACAAGGGTGTATATATATATATATATAAGGGTACAAACAATAAATTTACATTGTACAATCTAGATGAAAGTGTCAATGTATAATGATTGTCAGAAAATTTCTCCTTCCTAATACAAAAATACAAGCCGAATACAAAAATATACAACATTTGATTTACAAAAAGATTCAGATCTACAAAATTGAATAAATGCAAAAATACAGAGATTAGTCGGAAAATTTCTTCTTCAAAATATAGAAATACAGTAAAAAGAAATACATACAAAAAATTCAGAGAGAGAGAGAGAGTAAAGTATAGATATGAATTATAATTTTCTAAAAGTATAAGTATGAACAACAAATACAATGTATATAGCTATAGCATGTAAGATTTCCATTTTTAGGACTTTATATATGTGTTACCAAAATTTATTAAATGTGTGTAAATAATATATTTTGAGCCCAGTAAATTAAAGAGCAACTTTCACATATAGCAAACACAAAATTCATATTTGTATGCTATAGCAAAGTTTGCATAATTGCGCTCCATAACAAACATATATATGTATAATTCGCTATACTTATACAATTGAAAGCTGTCTATTTCGCTATACATATATACAAAAAGAAACAATTGTATAATTCGTTGGCTCCTCTTCAGATTTGTATAATTTTGCTGGCAGACCATTTGTATAAATTGTTGTTAGCCTCTCGTTTGTATAAATCGTTGACAAAAATATTTGTATATCAAAAATCGCTCTCTTTCGCTTTATACAAACATAAATTATACATTATATTTGAATAATCTGTGTTTGTATAAAACGAGAAAGAGAGAAAGGCAAAAGAAAACTGGGCAGGGAAATATTTGTATTATATAATTATAAGTGTATAGGACGAAGATATATGTATTTGCATGTGTATATACAATTTTCT
>NW_006239265.1:600659-601615 GCF_000226075.1 Solanum tuberosum | reverse complement strand
TATATACAATTTTCTCTCGCTTTATACAAACACAAACACATTTTATACATTTGTGTTTGTATAAAAACGAGAAAGGGCGAGCGAGACTGCCACCAAACGAGAGTGGCGAGCGAGATTCCACCAGGGAGAGTGGCGAAAATAGCAATAGTTTGCTATAGGGTACAATTAAATCAAAGTATATTTATAGCATTTAATTTGAATTAATAGTTTGCTATTATATACAATTTTCCCTAAATTAAATGGGCTAGCTGTAATAGAGTCTTAATTAGCTCGACGTCACAATATTCAAATTCTATAATTTTGCCTCTGGACTTATATACCAGAATTGATATTTGCCTGGTCAAGTTATTAGATTCCAAATTATATTTACTTATATATATTTCACTTGATATAATTGAACTTGGAACACTATAATAGTATCAGTGAATAATCAAAAATGAAATTTCCAACCAAACATAGGGTGTGTATTCGATACGAAGGAAAATATTTTCTTGAAAAATAGATTTTATATTATTTTTTGTGTTCGATATGTAAACAAGCTTTAAGTTGTTGCCGATAACTAATTGTCGATAAAGATCATTTTTTTATGTGGTGAGTGTGGAGTGAAGATAAGGTGCTATGGATGGAAATGACACACAGTCAATGTAAGAAGTAAATTGTGAAACTTGTTTTTTCTCCTTTCAAAAAATCTTTTCAATTTTTTTAATCAATTGAATATAAGAAAATTAAAATTGGAAACCCACCGAACACACCAATATAATAGTGCTAGTCTGCTAGGTTCACACCCTTAGTACGAATAATTATTTGTTATTGTATGACAACTTAATTAATTGTTTATAGTGGCTTTTTGGATCCTCCTCTTAATTAGTTTAATTAGCAGGATCTATGGCTTCCTTAACTTTTCTCCTCTTCTACCTGATAACAAAACAGGGGGGGGGGGGGGGGGGGGAGAAATT
>NW_006239265.1:545692-600363 GCF_000226075.1 Solanum tuberosum | reverse complement strand
GGGGGGGGGGGGGGGGGGGGGGGGGGGGGGGGGGAAGCAACTTGTTCATTAATTAAGCTGGACCTAACATATATATTATTAAAATAGTGTGTTATGTACATTGCAACAAAAATAATCTTTAATGACAATAATATAATTATCGTCAAATATGTATTTTCAGCGGCAATTAGCACTTTTATAAATATCACTAAAACCTATAATGACATTAAATCTAATGATAATTAACTAATATCGATAAAGAATTTATTATTCTTTAGCTAAAAATTATTTTTATTGTAATGGTAGTTGGAAATCATAGAGCAGGAAATAGTGGGCTAATCATCCAAGTCCAATGATATTATAGACATATTCAAAATGCTCAACTTGTATTGGTGGAGTAATAATTATCATTCCAGTACTACTATTTATTTGTTTATATTCTCATAATGGAACTTTCAATCATATATATCAGTGTTAATAACAATCAGATTAACCAAGTTAATTTAATAATTGCCTTCCCACATTGTCAGTCATTATTGGATCACAGCTTCTACAATCTAAAATGTTACAATATTACTAGAATTAGAGGTCTTTTCGCTGCAAATTAATTTTAAAAATTATTATGTTATGAAATATGATTTTTTCATTCTTTTTTTATTTATATTGAATTAGCTCATTGGGAAAATGCACGGTGGGAAATATATTCTTACTCAAATATTTAAAAAAATTCTAATTTTTTCGCTTTAAAATACTGCTATTTTTTCTTTTTCTCATCGATTGAATCAAAATATTTGTGAAAATAGCAATTAAACATTTTTCAGTGGAAAAATAGTGAGTTTTAGTAGTGTATGTGTTCTCTGAATCAAGCTAATCTAGCCTCTTCTTGATTGGTCATTTAATTACAATAACAACATACCTAATAAAATATCTCACAAGTAAAATTTGAAGAAAATAGAATGTATGCAGATTTTATTTCAATCTCGTGAAGGTGTTAACTAGTTAGTCATGGCCCTCGTAAATAAAATAATACCTTTCATTGCAATTAAACAACAAATTAACTTAAGTAATTTCCCCTGTTTAATAAGTAATTTCTTTCAGACGTACGATAATTAGGGTATAGAAGTTTAATTTACAATATAAAAGATTTTTTCTAAGATATGATCAAGTCATCTGAAGATAAATTTTATATAATTAATTTATTCATACCAAGTGAGAGTGTGAGACTAATAACTTGAAAAGTGATGTATCTAACTTGCTGTATACACTATGTTAAAACGCATTATAGCCGTACTATAAAAGTTCTTTAAATCCATATAAAAGCTAGACAATTAGCATGGCCCGGTCGAATTAAGAACTCTACTCTTAATCCGCCCAATTCACTAATGCATCACCATTATCTAATTAAATATTAGAAAACGTGACACTAAAATTAATTACGTACTCCATTTAATTAAGTGGAGCTAGAATTATATAAGTAATCAGAATTTGGCGGAATGTCATGAAAGTGTGTTGGACTTCCAACAAGATGTATATAAAATTTAAAAAAAATACTAAGAGGTCGTTTGGTAGATAGGGAAGGTGAGTTATGGAGATATTAAATTCTGCATAAGTAATATCATGTTTAATAATTAGTTATGAGATAAAATTATTTATGTTTAAAATTAATATGATGTTTGGTTTAAAATTTAGAGAACCCGCATAATTTATATATGTAGAAGTTATGATGAAATCTATATATTATTTTATTAAGGATAGAATATGAAATAACTAATGCTCCCTCCGTCTCAATTTATGTGACACATGTCAGATTTCGAGATTCAAACAAGTCTATCTTTGACCGTAAATTTTTCATATATCTTTTAATTTTTTTAATTGTCAATTATTGTGATTATAGTAATTTTTACATAGTTTACAAATATATAAATTTTATTTCAAAAAAAATTTGAAGATTTCATGCGTAAATTTTCGGTCAAACTTAAACTGTTGGGCTCTCAAAAAATAAAAAGTGTCGCATAAATTGAAACATAAGAAAGTATATGAATAACTAATCCTTATATAAAATAGTATATTGATTCCCTCATAACTTATCTCTACATCAATATATACTATACTTGCATAACTCTGGCCGGCTAACAAATTAGTAAGGATATACGAAATATGTGTTGTGTACACATTAAGAAAATGGCGGACAGCAGAAACACACTAGCTAATTGAAATGATGATGTGAGTAGTGTGAGAGTGGATGTTGAAATGGACCACTTTGTAGGGCCAAAAGGAGCTTCCTTTTTGTTGTTTTGCATGTGCTTTGTGCACATAGACGCGTTTCCACATCTATAAATAGCCTCCAATATCATGCAATACTCATTCAACTACAAATTCCCATGGCGAAGCTTAAAATTGTTAACATTGTTTTCTTTCTCTTATTAGGTATAGGAATATGTTCAGCCGCTAGAACCCTCCTCACTTATGGTGAGGCAGGCGCTTATGGTGGTGGAGGAGGTTCCGGTGGAGGTGGTGGTTATGCAGGTGGAGGACACGATGGTGGATATGCTGGAGGAGCTGGTAGTGGAAGTGGAGCTGGAGGTGGCCATGCTGGTGGTGGATATGCTGGAGGAGGTGGTGGTGGAAGTGGAGCTGGAGGTGCTCATGCTGGCGGAGGACATGATGGTGGATATGCTGCTGGAGGTGGTGAAGGCGGTGGTAGTGGATATGGTGGTGCAGGGTCAGCAGATGGTGGATATGCTGCTGGAGGTGGTGGAGGTAGTGGTGGTGGTGGTGGTAGTGCAGTTGCTGGAGGTGGAGCACATGGTGGTGGTGCATATGCTGGAGGTTCAGGAGGAGGTACTGGCGGCGGCTATGGTGCTGGTGGGGCACCAGGGGGTGGATATGGTGGTGGAGGTGGACATGGAGGAGGTGGTGGTAGTGCTTATGCTGGAGGAGAAGGAGGAGCCTCAGGTGGTGGATATGGTAGTGGAGGAGGAGCTGGTGGTGGTGCCGGAGGAGCACATGGAGGAGCATATGGTGGCGGCGGTGGTAGTGGGGCCGGTGGTGGTGGAGCCTATGCCGGTGGAGAACATGCTGGTGGTTACGGAGGAGGTGCTGGAGGTGGTGAAGGTGGTGGACACGGTGGTGGTTACGCTCCTTGAGTGGTCATTCTAATCACCATTTGCAATCTAAAAGTTTCCATCTTCTTACCTACACTATTAAAAAATAATGTAATGAAATTGTGGTAGGAAGATGTTATATATATATATTCGAAGAAAAAAGCATTGCAGTAAAGACCTGCAATCTTTTAAGTGTAATGTCGTTTCCTTTAAAAGCAACATTAAGATATGATTGCTTGTATTGAAATGGTTGGCAAATATATATTTTCAATCTATAAGTTGCATGCATGCAATAACTAGCAATGATATATATATATATCTTGGGCAAAGTAACCTTTGCAAGCACAAGGGAACTATTCATCATAAAACATACAAAGGAAGAAAAGAACTAGATCCACGAGAAAAAAATATTTAATAGAAGAAGATAAAAGAATTTGCTTACCATGTAGATGTACTGTCGATACTTTTTTTTTTTTCAGCCTTGTGTTACCCCAAACACTTTTGAAGAATAAAAAACAGCTTAAAAGTCAAAAATCACGTAAAATAAGTAAATTCAAACACCATGGGACCCCGGCTTACAAGAATTCATGTTGGCCCAAATGCATGTGGTCAAATACAATTTTAGGAGGATTAAAAGCTAGCAGAGTGTCCAAGAATAATGCTCGTCTTGGACAGTTAAGAACACATGAAGCATTCCGTCTTACAGTTCAAACTGAAGAAGAAAAAAAGTCCTTGATTTCATGATTTTTATTGTCAAAGTGAGAACTGAAGCAAAGAGTTGTTGAGTCCGTCGTTCTATGGCTAAAAACTCAAGGATTATGTCCTTAATTGAGTTTGTGGTTTTACAAGTGACAACTTCTATCTTTCAACATATTTCAAATTTCATCGCTGCATGCTGGAGTTTTTGTGTTTTAGCGCTAGAATATTTTTGTTTTAATTTTATGTGCATTTTGAAAATTTGTTATTTCTTAGTTATATACCAAATGGTGATTAAATGTTCATAAGTGATTCCAAAATTGACCGTTTCACCTAATTTTCCCCTAATATTTTGTAACGTAGCAGCACAAATTCTATCCAACCTAACAAGTTAATTTTGGTAATTCTGTCCAAGGGCTTGGTAAAATTTAAGGCTCCTTTATATATATATGATTTACAAGAATATAATGTCCTTGGAGGTGGATTGTCTTGAAATTTAACCTTGCTTGTGTCATGGATAAAAATTCAAGTTTAACGAGTTATAATTTTTGAACTAGAAAATTTGCGTATGAGACAAACAAAGGCCAAAAAATTAAAATCACTCATTTTCATTGTCATTAGGTGTATCTCCATATATATATAGCTACTAGTGAAATAATTCACGCTTCGCGCGGCTATATGAATTATTTATATGTAATATTTATATTAAAGTTAGTATCGAATATATAAGATAATATTGATATTTCTCTTCATCTGTGATATCATACATTTTTTCATTTTTTTAAACATATAAAATATATTGTTTTTTTTAAGTGCAAACTATTCATATGTATATAGTAGAACAAAATATTCATCGTGGTGGAGTAAATGGAATAAGAGGTAATATTTGAAATTAACAATATATTGTATTACGCTGAAATTATTTTATATGTTTTAATTTCCTTTATCTTTTGTAGGAGTACTAATTTTCTATACAAACTCTTAGTAAAAATAATAATAATTTGTTATGTCTTTATTATTACATTTGTTTATTATAATTTTTTAAACATTAATTAAAATATTTATAAGAATTATGAAAAATGAAACTTACAAAAGTTATGAATAATATTTAATATTAGAAGTTACAAGTAAGATGAAGAGACATGAGTTATAAATAATTCAAATGTATAATTTTATTAGACATTAAATGTATTAACACTTATGCATTGATTTTATTTGTAAAATAAGAGGTAGATATACAAAAAAAAAGAACAAAATAATAATAATAATTGGTGACTGCATAAAAATTATAAATACATTTCAAACAACAAAAAAGAATGGTGACAGAAACATATTGTTACATACGCAAATGGCATCATGAACTAATATTTTATTTTTCAATTACTTTAATTTTTTGCAAGTATAATAAAAATGAAACTCCTAATCATCATAATTTTTTTTTTTGTTGAAATAGGATAATTATATTAATTGTGCTTCATAACAAAGAAAAAGTAGAGTAGTAAAGGATCAAATGAATAGCATTGACAATACATTTAGCTAAATTATTTATACAAACCAAAATTTAAAAAATTCTAGCAAAGTAACTAAGTTACTAATACAAATCAAAGTAAAAAAAAAAATCTAGCAAAAATAATCTCTAATTATACTTCATTTTTTTCCCTTCTATCATCTTCATTTGCAAGTAGATCCGCCACCATATTTTGCTCCATATGTAAAACTCTTCATCATATGCAATCAATTGAATAAAAATGAATAAATAAAATATCATATACTAATTAAAAATAATTATATCAAAAGAAAGAAATTTAAATTATATGTAATATATTTGTATATTATTTTTCAATAGTACTAACAATACTACATAATAATCATTTCTTGAAATCTAACAAATATTATTATCAAACTATATTATATCCGGAAAACTGACTATTAGAAAGAATAATTGCATACTTACAACACATTGTTAAGAATTACAAAGACATTTTTTTTAATCATACTTGCTTGATGAATGATAATACAAACAGAAATAAAATATTAAGAAAGCATGTCTAAGTACATAAAAATAAAAATAAAGACTTGAGAATGAAATATATTTTACCTTTGTGTACTTCTTTTTTGTTACATGTTAGTTAATTCACAAATAAATATGATGAAGAAGAGAAATTATAATTTTGTATGTGAATCTTCGTGAAAGTAAATATGAATTTATATAGACAAATTAAAATTGAGGAAATGAAAAAAATAAGGACTTGAGAATGAAATTTTATTAACTTCATGTATTATATTTTTGTTACATGTTAGTTTCATTCACAAATCAAATATGAATTTATATAGACAAAATAGAGGAAATGAAAAAAAAATACTTGAGAATAAAAATATTTCTTACCTTCATGTACTTCTTTTTTGGTACAAACCAAACCAATATGATGAAGAAGAGAAAGGATAATTTTGAATGTGAATCTTCATACACTAATATGAATTTATAGCAAAATAGAGGAATACCATAAGACATCATAAACTTACAAATTTAAGTTTGGAGGTTATGGACATAAAAATTATGAAAGTTATGAATATTATTAAAAGTAAAATTAAAGAGGGATAAGTCATGGGTAATAACTCCTTGTGAATAAATTAAAAAATAAAGAGAAAAATACTTAAAATATAAAAAAAATTATTATCATTTCATGATAAGAAGTGAGACAAACAAATAAAAAAAAGAATGTGGAGAGTTTTTGTTGTAAATGTTCTTCCATTAATAAATATTTATTTGTAATAAATTAAGTAATTTACTTTTACAATACAACAATTAATTTGAATTAAAAAAAAGTCAAAAAAGAGAAAAAAGATAAATTATGTTTCTTCTTTATATAAGTGAGACAAACAAATAAAAAAAAGAATATGAAAAGTTTTTATTGTAAATGTTCCTTCATTAATAAAATATTTATTTATAATAAATTTAGAAATTTATTTTTACAATACAATAATTAGTTTTTTTTTAAAAAGCAAAAAAAAAAATATAAAAAAAAAATGCAAATGGATGCCATAGAGAGGTGTCACATCACCTTATCTATGTTTCTCCTTTATATATTTGTAATAAATTAAGTAATTTACTTTTACCATACAATAATTAATTTGAATTAAAAAGAATATGAAGAGTTTTTATTGTAAATGTTCCTTCATTAATAAAATATTTATTTGTAATAAATTTAGTAATTTATTTTTACAATACAATAATTAGTTTTTTTTTAAAAAGCAAAAAAAAAAGAGAAAAAAAATAAATACAAATGGAGGCCATAGAGAGGTGACACGACACCTTATCTATGTTTCTCCTTTTTATATTATATATATATGATTTGCCTCTCTACAACATTTTGGTTCACGAGTCATTAAAGTCACTTTTACATTGGAGATATTTTTAGAAAATATTTCTCTAAAATTACTATGTTAGATGATCTTCTTTTTTTCTTATTATTATTTTTTCTTTTAAGCATTCACCTTTTCTAGGCCCCTAAATTATTGGGACTTTCAAAAATTTTAAATAGTGGATCTATGATTTTATTTATTGCTTAATTAGAAAATATAGAAGGTTATAGAAAAAAGGAAGGAAAGAAAGATTGTCTTTTTTTAATGGTATATTTTAGAATTTGAATTAAGCTAACCAAATCTTTATATTGATAAACAAAATTTCTTATAATAAAATCCAAAGTAATATAAAGCAAACATATGATTAACATCTTATTAACTCCTTCTAGTATAAGTAATAATATTACTATTAAATATTTATTGTCAACTTAAAAGCTTTATATCTAATAAAAATATTATACTAGAAACAATAAATGTAAGAGAAAAAATGATACTAACTACTTATATGTGTGCGCATGGACAAAGCTACACAATATTAAAGGGAGTCAATTATACACCATTCACTAAAAACTTATAATATATACAAGAGAAATACTATAGATTATGGATAAATAATACACATTAAATACCCTAAAACAATTAATTAAATGGTGCAGCTCAATAGCAAAATGTGTTAAAAAAATAGCCCTAATAAAATCACAGTTTCAAAAAGGTTAAAAACTTAAATATACCATTTAATATCTAAATAACCCCTATATAACAATAGTTTAACTTTTCACCTATATAACAATAGAATTTTTACAAAACAAGGCAAATAAAAAATAAATCGAAAATTAGAATACAACAACTTCCTATATTAAATAATATTGTATTCCTTAGTTTCCTCTCATTTTATTGTAATTCGTGATTTTTCTTCTTTTTCTAATTTTCTTCCTAAAATATTGAACAAATGAATTCTATTTTTCTCGCCACCCTTTTTTTGTGAATTTTTTTCTTTCCTTCTCTTTTTCTCTCTCTTCACTCGTCTCTTTCTCTTTCTCTTTTTTTTTATACCAACTTTTACCCCGTTTTATTTTCCAAAATTTTTTATTTTTTATTTCTCTCCTTTCATTTTTTTGTTTAAATCATTTTTTGCACCAATAAAGATTGGAACATATAACAAAAAATTAAATTTATCATCAATGCATGTATTTATTTTTTAAAATTTATTTGATTATAATTTGATGTAATTCTTTCATTAGGGTAAAATTTAATTAGATTAATTTGAACTCGACACCGAAGTTAAATCATATTGTACACCATGTAAATTAATTTGATGATACTAAAAAATTGATATATATATTTGATTAGATTATAGTGTTATGTATTATAGGGTTGTAACATATAACTAAAAATTTTTACCATTAATTATAAATCAACATCTTTTATAGTTCTAAGTCAACATATCACCAAAAATATTAGTCATACCATATATCAAAATATATACACTATAAAATATTGCAACTTTAAATCAACAAATCACCATTATTTTTTAACCAACAAATTCACCAATTATTTTTAGTTGTTATAGTTATTAAAAATTTGAACTTGACATAAAGGTTACAACACATTGTGCACCATGTAAATTAATTTGACGATACTAAAAAGTTTGTATATACTTGATTAGATGATGGTTTTATGCATTGTAGGGTTGAAACATATAACTAAAATCAACCGTACCATCAATTATAAATATATTTTCTTTTATAGTTCTAAATCAACATATCGCCAAAAAATTAGCCACACCATCCATCAAATTTAAATCAATAGATTACCAAAATTTCAATTATATCATCCATCAAAATATATACACTAAAACATATCACATTTAAAAACCAACAAATCACCAACTATTGTACCAGATCAACCACCAAAGTATATTCCTTAATACATATCACTATTTCAAATAACATAACATATCATCAACAATGGTACCAAATCGGCCACCAAAGTGTATATACTAAAATATTTTTGTGTTTAAAAATTATTTCTATAATTTATGGACCACATGATACAAATCATATTCACTATAATAATACGAATCTTCTTTGAATTAGCAGTTGTAATTTTTTCTCCTTAGCTTCCCTTTTTTTGCCGATTTGAAGGTAATAATGATAGAATTTGCACTAACATCTTTCTCCTTACCTTTTTTTTGGCGAATTAGTTGTAACAGAGAAAGAAATTTCACTATTGATGGCATGAATTGCTCTTTCATATCCACTTATGGGAAATTGAGTAAATGCATTCAACTCAAAATGTAATTTAGAACATATGATGAGGCTGTTAATATTGCGTTGAAACCTTGACTTAAGGTCCTTTCTAGAAGTAGAATTCATAGAATTTTTCATAGTAAAAAACAATAAACAAAAACATTTTTTGTTCTTGAATTAGAGGTGATTTTTAAAAAGAAAAAAAAAGCAAGAATAGAAAAGAACCAAAGATATTATAAAAAATGGAGGTTTTTACCTTAGATACTAACAATGGAAGAGATGAGAGAGTAATAAGAGAGAGAACATTCTTGTAATTGAGATGAATGATGGAGAGAGAAAAAAAGAGATCTTGTTATGAGTTCCAAAAAAATAAGCACACTAACAGAAAAAAACGTGTATTTTTTTAAAAATTTTCATATTTATAATTAAAAACATAGTTTTGTAAATAAAAAAGAATATATTTTATATTGTAAATTAGAATCTTAAACACAATATCTTATAATTGTTCCCTTTAAAGGGGCATACCGTAGAAATAGTCATATATATAAAGTAGCTTTTGGCTTCTTTTCTATTTATAAGAAAATTTGATAATGAAAAATGAATTTAAGGTAAACTCAATATAGCTAACCTAATAAAGATATTTAATCCATATAAATGCGATCTCATTTTAAAAAATGAACCATATTGGTTGGTCCATGAATCCAATGGCAAAATAAAGAAATAGTAAGTTGTACTAAAATTTGATGTTACTGGGGAATTTTGGGATTTTAAGAAAATATTGGTAAAACTGGATAAAAAGCTAGGTATTTTAACTTGAGTTATGCCTCAAATTCAAATTACATAATAGATGGGTAATTGCAGAAAAGTGATAGGGTTATCGGGTTTTCATCTCGACTACAAGCTATATCATAGATAAATTCAAAAATCGTCTAGTATTCCTAGTGTACGAAGGATAACATGCTGGGATGACTGCTATCAAATTTTCAATTAGTGAGCCTGAAAACGGAGTGTATGAAGTTAATGAGACTATTGTTACTATTCTTGATGCTTAGAAGCTCATGTGTGTAAAACAATAACATTTGTACATATGATACATGGTTATACAATAAAAACATGCTTAAGGTTTATATTGGTTATTTTACTTTCTTATATTGTTGTCTCTGTTTGAATTTGTTGAATCCATGAAAAGATTGGATCGACGGATACAATTTTAGGGTTCAAAATGGGGATTTAGATTATTCAAACACCCTTTAGATTAAGAGGTAAAGTTGGTCAAATCTATTTTTATGTCTGTTTTTGACTTCTGGAAGGATTTGATAAATATAAAAAATAAATCAAAAATGACATAAAATAAATTAAAAAGTATTTGACAAGGTCAAAAATGACTTAAAGTAAATTTAAAATGACTTAAAGTAAGTCAAAAACAAAAGTGAGTCTCCCCCTACTTTTTATTTTTTGACTTAAAAGTCATTTAATAAGTTTGCAGGCTCTACCTTCAGCATAATAGAAGGTCTAAGTGATCAGGTATCTGGTCAGTGGCTTACCAGTAATGCAAGCATTGTGTCTGTGGACCAGCTATCTGGAGGGGCGGGCCTACGTGGAGGTGAGGGGTTCATTTCATCAAAAAATTACACGGCATATACAAGGTCAAATTTCAGTATTATGTTTATATACTATAATGAACCCCCCAATAACATATGAGAAGCTTAGTTCAATTAGGGGTGGGCGTTCAGTTCTTCGGTTCGATTCTTCGGTGTTTGGTTTTAGAAAAGTGTGCACCGTATATTAAACCAAACTAATTTGATTTGGTTCGATTTTTTCTACTTCGGTTCGGTTTAGTTCGGTGTTTTTAAATCGATTTTTCGGTGTGAATGAAAAATAAAATAAGTATAAAATGTAAGATACTTAGAAATTTATGTGTATCACAGTGGAACACTTATTGTGCTAACTAAAAGACTATATTTGTCTTTATCAAGAGCATTGTGCTTCCAACTATTTCTCAAGAAAAACAAGTACGAAGACTGTTCCTTTACATAATGTACATTGGTAGAAATATGTTTGAGTTTCTCTTGAAAATTAATATTTGAAGTTAACTATTGAATTGTACATTTGTTGTTACATTGATTTGTTCATGAATGATTTAATTGTTACTAAAAATTTTAATTTTTAGTTAAGAGAATGCCCATATATATAAAATTAATTAATTTTTATTTTTTTAAAAATAAAAGTTCGATTCTTCGGTGCACTGCCTTACATCGAACACCGAACCAAAAAACCAAACTTTCGAAAAAATAACACCGACACCGAATCGAAAAATTAAAGAACCGAAACCGAAGAACCGAATTAGTTCGATTCGATTCGATTTTTCGATTTTTCGATATAAGGGGGTTCAAAGTTGCCCAAGAGACCCAATTTCTAGTCTCGTGTATTGCATTATTTTTGTTGAATTTTTGCTTCGGTTTCCGGCTCAAATTTAGAGCTAGAATCTAACCCATCTCAATATATATGGGCTGGATCTTTGTTATTCTTCTTACTTTTTTAAATAAAAAACTTATTTTTGCTCTTTTGTATTATTTCTTTATCTTAATTTGTTTTTGTTTAAATTTTTTAGGTATGTTCTTTTTAATTTAACCATTTATTCTTCTTATTTTTATTGCTCATTTTGTTTGTAAATAACTTTTTTTATGTATTAACTTGAAGAAATTATTTTAAAATGATGAAAAAATTGTTATTAAACTTGAAATTAAGGTAAAAAAATATTTTAAATAAATAAGATAAGAATATCCTTAATTCCTTTTAATAATATCTATTTAATTGAATTTTTTCTTTGATTTCATGAAATTTCTTTCCTACTTTTCAATTTTATTCTAAAGAGGTGAAAATTAAACTAAATTTATTTGATTTATTCATTTTTTCAATGCTAACCTAGTAAATTAAATTAAAAAATCGACGATGTCATCTTTTTACCTTTTGAATATGTAATAATATTAGTAACTTAATCTTTACACTATTTTAAAAAATTGTGGTGATTTTCAAAGAAATATATGATTGAATGGGCACTGATTCACAATTTAAAAAGTTTAATATTAAATAGAATACTACAAAATAAAAGGAAAAAAACTTTAAGAAATTTTAAGAAGACTCTATGGAGTATAATAAAAGTATAAAGAGCCGCTAAACGGAGTACGACAAGTCTAGTTAAATTTAGCAAGTTAAGAATAGTCTTTCTCTTCTTCGCCTTATAATTTTCACATGTTTGCTTCTTCATATATTGAACCCCCTTAACTAAAATCCTAGCTCTGCCACTGACTATCTGGACATACCAAGGCTATAGGGGAAGGTTCTGTACGAATTATCTTTAAATAGGAAGGAGTATGTAGAGGACACGTATAAGGATAGAGGGTTAGTAGGTAATATAGTGTTTGTATTATTAGGGTGATTGGTATTTGTCATTGTATTAAGTAGGCGTTTGGCCATGCGATACCATATCAAGATACAAAATTGCGAGATGGAATCAGCGGTTGGACATGCGATTTCATGTTGATTCCATCTCATGATTTCATATCATGAGATGGAATCCCATATTCTCCAAAAATCATGATTTGGAAATTCCATATCATGATTTTGTTATTACTTTAAATTTAGTGAGTGTAATGGTAAAGTAGGAATTGATTTGGTGAATATAAATAAGAACGGAGGGAGTAATACTTTTTTATTTGTTCATAATAAAAAGAACGTCTCTTTCGGCTACATATGAAAATGTTTAAAGCAATTTAATATGAAAATGGACAAAATTGGTGATGTATGTTTGATAATCACTACTTCCAACATGTTTGATTTTAGCACGAAATTAATGCACTGAAAATGTGTAATTGCACACAAGTGAAACAAGACATGAACCACTATGATATTGACACACAAGTGAAAATTGACATAGCTTGTACAATGTTACATAATTATATGCGAGAATACCAAAGGATTGATGAAATATCTATGGGCTATGAGCATGAAAATATAGTTGTGAATGATATTGACCTACAAATGGCTCAAAGTAACAATGTTGGTTCGTTTTCTCGGTCATATGATCGAGAAATGCAAGTTCAACGTGAGGAGATTGACAGTACTACCTAGGAGGATTATATTAAAGACTAGTACGCCACAATTTATGTTCATTTTTTTATTGAATTAAAGTTTGATCAATTAAAAAGTTAGATGAAACACTTACTTAAGTGGAGAACAAATAACTTTGTAATAATTTATCATGCAATTTAGGGAAAAAAGATAAATATACCCCTGAACTATCATAAATGGTATGCAGATACTCTCTTTTATACTTTTGGGACATTGGTGCCCTTGCCGTCCAAAAACTAGAGCATATATACCCTTTATACTAACGGACATACACGTGTCATAATCTTATCCACCGACCCAACATTATCGGATCGACGGATAAGATTGGCCAATTTAGGAAGTAAGATATTTTAGCCATTAACTAAAAAATGATTTGGCTTTATTGTGGGATCCAAAAAAAAAAACCCCAAAATTATGAATGGTGATTATCAACCAAAATAATAGCACCTCAAGTAAATATTAAACGGAGTAAAATTAAGAAAAAACAAAACAAGTCAGAAACATCAATTGATAACAAAATCCCTTATTTTCTCTCTGCATGAAAGGTAAAACTTCTAATGATAAGTGAATAACACAAATACTCATATCATCTCTTATTCTTCTTCTTCTTTAATTTGTACAATCAAATATGAGTCTCAGTTGTTTAACCTGCAAGATATCGAGGACAGATTCAACAAACGAATTAAATGAGAAAAAATTCAATAACAATGTTGACAAAAATAATAAAGAAAAACACAAATTTAGCAGAAGATCGGTAGAAAGGAGTTGGTCAGGGAATTTGGAATCAACAAGTAATGAAAAAAAAATGACTCATTCACTTTCGATCATCCCAGAGAACAAGGTCAAAAAAGGTTCGCATCGCACGTGTAATAGTGGTCCAATTGAATTCCCTACAGAGACACCCAAGTTAGTCAGGAGCCCAGGAATCAGAAGGGATTGGAGTTTTGAAGATCTGCAACGTCAAATAGTACGTTAACGTTTCATAAAATAGGTGAATTCAGAATTTAAATATAATGACGGTAATGTCATTATATATATACTTTTTTTTAATATAATTATATGATATCATACAGATCCAGTCTGTCTTAGATCTTCCTTTGGTGGATAACAGACAAGATATATATATGTTCACAGGATTAGTTATGTAACATAACATTCCTTGTTGAAATTAATTTATACTATTCTGTATATCTTCGATTTATTTTTTCTCTCTATAAATTACACACATCGTGTGTTTGATATTTCCTTGTGTTGGGTTTTAAAAGGTGTGAATGGAAAATGAAGAGTTGCGACTTTTATGAAGAGTTGTGACTTTGATGAAAAGTTGCGACTATTATGAAGAGTTAGTTGCGACTTTTATGAAAAGTTGTGACTTATATGAAAGGTGGTGACCTTTCCGAAAGATTAAGACTTTTCAAAGGTTTGTGACATTTCCGGTAAGGCACAATAAGAACCTTTTCACACTACCCTCTGTTTTATATAAATTGAGGGATTTCATCTCATTTTAAAAGAACCAATTTCTGGACTTCTTCTACTACTAAATCTAGTATTCTAAGTGTACTTTACTGCCGTTGAGTGGCTCGCTGACACCAGCGTTTTGGATATCAATACACTGGTGATTGAGATCATTCTATCCTGGGAGGACATATTCCAAATCAAACCTCGGATACTAGAGGGGAATAATTTCCTTAAGGGGACACTGTGCATTCAGTGGGCTTGATCTTCTTTTGTTTTTCCAAATTCTGTTTTGTTCTAAGTATCTTAGGAATACAAGATGAAGAACACCTTGTGTATCCAGAATAAAAGGAGATATATCAACATTTTCTATCACTAGGTTGAAATTGGAAGAGAATAGAATTGTGGCAGGATGGATATGTACAAGTTAATATATTGGGGGTAAATCTGCATTTTGTTTACAAAATTAAATGTTCAATATTTGAATATAATCTGGATATTAGTTCTTTGTTAAAAATTCCAGATTTTGATGTTGGTAATATATTAGTACTATTAGCCTGGATTTTTTTTCGTATTGATTAATTTCCAGATAAAAAAGTTATATGGTAAATTGTTTTATCTCCTTCGTTTCTTTTAATTTCTCTCATTCTTGAAAAATGATCAAAACGGAGCTGACAAAGCTGAAAATTTCCAATTTTGCAAATATATTGTTGGATTTAAAAATTTGAAATTATGGTTGTAATTACTTTTAATGTGAAAATTGTGTGTGTTTAATCAGTGTATATGAATTATTATTTTTTCTATATAAAAATAATAGCATATGACTTCAAAAGTAATGGCGCATGAGTTTCCATAATCCATAACGTAGGTCCACCATTATTTGCAGAAGTCATTGTTACATCATTATTGGATAGAGCATGCCACCATTCTCCGCAATCACTTCCAGAAAATAAGAAGCTAGTGACGGAAAAAATTTATAGTTAAATAATCAAAATTTCATGTTAATTCTATTTATTATGAATTAACAATGGATTATATGAAGATTCAATTAGCTAGGAGCTATATAGCGACGGTTAGCTAGAAATTATGGATAAATGCTAACTTCATATATATTTTCTTATGGTCTAAAATTAGTTTTCATATATATTTTCGAGTATAAACCACATGTAAGTTTTTGGTAGGTCACGGGTCTCCCATGTGGACCGATCCAATCTTATTCGATCTGATTCATGTTATTTAATTTTTAGAAAAGAATAAAATAATTGGATAATGTTGTTTTTGAAAAGAAGAGGGAGCAGGTAAGGAGTTGTAATGTTCAAATCCCTCCTTTTAAAAGGAGACCTCTTCTTTTCTGAAGAGTAACAACGATAGAACTTGAAGAAAATTAAAGAGGAGAGAACATGTAAACGTGAGAACGTGAAAAAAACAAGAAAACAGGGAAAATCAAAACATTACTTTTTTTTTTGGTAATTATCAACTTTTATTAATCACCAAATATAGGCATTACAAATTAGTGGTCAGGTTAAACGCAACCTGCCATCTTAACTAGAAAGAAACTTAGAAGGAGCTATCAAACAGAGGCTAAAACTTAAAATCTTTGACAGTACACCTGATTATGGGAGGAGCTCTAACACATGAGACATAGGCTATCTCCTTTGCAATTGATTCTCATTCCCTACCTCTCTTTTTGAATATGCGAAAGTTCCTCTCCATCCAAATGGCATAGATAGTCTCGGAATACACCATTTTGAAAACCTGAGCTCCTTGGGAGTGCCCCTTAGAATTTGCAATCATCCAATCCAAATGTTGGTCCCATTGTACAGTGTTGTACTGTTGTCCAGTTTTCCATAATTAATCCATATATGCTTAGCATAGTCACAATGCACAAATAAGTGTTCTTTGGTTTCCTCATGCTTACAACAGAGTGGACATTTTGAATCAATTTGCATTCCCCATTTAAGCAATCTATCAAATGTTAATAGTTTTCCCCACATGAGCAGCCAAGTAGTGAATATAGCCTTAGGCCTTGCTGCGTTCTTGTACATTATTGACTTCCAGGATACTCTAGGGTATATCTTCAGATTAGCATAATATATTTGTCTGATCATGCTTTTACCTGGCTGGCAGATTGGAATTAGTTGTAACATGTCTTGTGACCCAAAGATACTTCTTATCAACTAACACGCCTGTTTCGGTATTTGGATATGCTCTAGTTGCTGCCCTTTTATATAATACGTGTGGATCCATCTAATCCAAAGTTTGTCCTGCTTATTGGCAATATCCCACAAAGACTTCGCTAGAGCTACTTTGTTCCACAAGAAGATATTAATCAAGTTTAAACCCCCAACACACCTGGGGTTACAGACATACTCACAAGCTACCAGAGCTTTCTTCGTGATTGTACCACTCCCTGCCCACAAATAACTCCTACAATATGCATTTATAAAATGTAAAACTTTAGCTGGTATGAAGAATAGTTGCGCCCAATAGGCTAGGATGCCAAATATTACTGATTTAATGAGTTGAGCCCGACCTACATAGGATAGGTTCATGGCAATCCAAGATAAAATTCGAGATGTTATCTTGTCCAGTAATGGTTGCAATTGGATGAGGGAGATCGTTTTGGTAGCTAAGGGCACTCCTAAATATTTGAAAGGTAATTCACCATAGCTAAATTCCAATATATGAAGGATTTTGTCTTGTTCTTCTCTAGTTACCCCCACCAAAGTAAATTGAGCTCTTACCAAGGTTAGCTACAAGTCCAGATGCTTGAGAAAAAGTTTGGAAGCAGTTGCGGAGAGCAGATGTTGAGGATGTGTCTCATCTAGCAAAGAGAAGTAAATCATAAGCAAAACCTGATGTTTAGCTTACGCATCTAAGGTAGTAGTGGAAGCCTTTTATCCCCTTCAACCCCTTCTGTAGCCTACTCAAGTACTCCATTCCTATGGCAAAAAGGAATGGAGACATGGGTCCCCTTGTCTTAACCCTTTAGCAGCATTGAAAGGCTCAGTAGGTTCTCCATTGATGAAGATAATGTAGCTTACAGTTTGCACACATTCCATAGTCCAATTAGTGAACTTTCAGGGAAGCCAAGCTCAATCATGACCTGTTTCAAATAGCCCCATTCAAGTGAGTCATAAGTCTTTTGTAGATCAATCTTGATCATACATCTAGGAGATATATTCTTCATTTTATAGCTTTTAATCAATTCATGAGCAAGTAGAATATTGTCCCCAATCTTTCTGCCTGGGATGAAACCAGATTGGGCTTCACAAATAATATGCGATATCACATTTTGCAATCTGTTTGCTAGGATCTTAGCAACGATCTTGTAAAGGACAGAGCAACAAACAGTTGGTCAAAACTCTTTGATTGTGGTCGGGTTAGGAGTTTTGCTAACCCTGCCACACTCACAGACACTTAGTTTGTGAATGTATCATAGTGATTCAAAGAGAGATTTGGAGCAACTCGTTTTGATAGCGAAATCAACATCAACAATTTCTACTGCAAATATTAAGATACACACCCTATTGTTGTTTTGCTCTTAAATTTCTTTCATTGGTATTAAAGTGTGGTTGATTAATCATGTTATTCACTACTTTCATGTGATTTATTGTACATGTATTCACTGTCTTGTTGAAAGAAAGAAATTGCGACTATTTTTTTCTTGAAAATCGATGATTTTTTTTTTTAGAATTAGTTAGTTTTTTTTGTAGCCTTTTTGAATGTGAATTAATTACATTGTAGATAAGATTCTTTGTTCTACAACGATTTTGACTTATATTTCAGATAGGATTCCTTGTCCTACAATGATAGTGACTCTACGATTTATTTATTTTAATATTTTATTAATTCTTAAGAAAAACTGTTGCTATTTTTCTGTTTTTTGAGTCCAGAATGTTCAAAATTTGGCATGAAAATTTTATTTTCATGATCTATTCATTCGTAGATTTCCGTGGATATATTGTAAGAGTAAAAGAGATTTAAAACGAGAGAGATATGATTTTTAAAGTTGACTGATTTTGGTTTGTTTTCCAGAAGAAAAAAAATTGTTTTTGTTTTGTTGCATATTGAGAGTTGTTAGTTTAAAATTAAGGATTGAAACTTATTTTTTCAAGATATACTTGTTCATAACTTTCCGTGGATATATTATAAGTATAAAATGAATTTAAAACGGATGAGATATGATTTTTTTCGTTATAAATTCGTTTTACACTTATAATATATCTACGGAAAGATATTAACGAGTAAATCTTGAAAAAATAAGTTTCAATCCATAATTTTAAACTAACTCAAAAAACGCAACAAAAAGGAAGCAGTTTTTATTTTTAGAAAACAATCCAAAACCAACCAACTTTAAAAAATATCATATCTCACTCATTTTAAATTCATTTTATACTTATAATATGATGTAATTCTCCCAAGAAGAATCACAAACAACAGCGGAAATCAAAAGACAAGAAAGTAAGATAAATAGATAGACACAAAAAGAGAAAACAAAAAGCAACCAAAGGGTATATTAAACCTAATGATCTCAATCCGTTAATCCTAGAATAAGCACCTAACTTTTACGATGACCTCAAAGGAATCGATATCCCAAGCAACCAACATTTCTAACAAGGTTCAACAAAAGCTTATACCAAGCTCTCAAATACTCACACAAGGAGTTTCAGGTTTATAACCACAATATTCAAAATCAATTTAACCTAAAATGAACCCATAAAGGCCTATTTATAGTTTTAGGCATTATTACATAGATGGACCCAAAGTGACCAGAAATGGACCAATGGGCGAGCTATGTCGGGATCGTCCAATCCTTTTGGCAAGTCGTTGACTGGTCGGCCATGTGCATATTACCTTGGCTTCTCCCTTGATGGCTTGCTATAACTTTTGACGGTCTTGGGGTCCATTGGGTGATGCGCTGAATGCTCTCCATGCTCACCGAATGAGCAGTCATTCACTTGCTCCTCCTTGCTTTGTTAGGCCTCCTACACTCCACGCTATCATCTAAGCATGGTGTTGCCCAACTGGGAGCTCCTTTAAGGTGCATATGTTCTCATGCAAGGCATGGAACCCCCTCATTGACATCCATACATGCTCAATAACCTCCATCTTTGTGAACACTTCATCAAAGCATTGAAGTTCGTGAATGGATAGCCTTGAGGCAATCTGAATTGCATCATTCTCCTCTTCTTGAAAATGATTCGTCCTCGAATCCATACCATGCAAAACCATAGGGGAAGCAAACAAGACAAAGATCCTCATGGCATGAGGGGTAGCATTAGAAACAACAAATTCACCACCATGCCAAGGATGCACAAATTTAACGTATAACCAAGCGTCACAAATATCCACAAAGGGTTTGTAACCTATCAAAATAATAGACACTTGGCTAAGTAAGAAACATTGACACAAGGGTTGAGCGAAGGAACCAATACACTTGAACAACTTCAAATGTAAGCTCTCATTGGTTCCACATTCAAACAAGCACAAGGCCTCTCTTATGTCAAGTAGCAAATGATACTTATCATTTTGACCAAGCATCACTTCACAAGTGCCACAAGTCAACTTACTCCGGGGTCAAATGGATAGGAGATCCATGGACTTGGATCAAGTACTTCCTCTTTTGCTCAATTGGCACCCTCATCTCCTAACATCATACTCTACTCAACAGCATGAGCATCATCATATGTAAACAAGTAATAGAGAAAGGTGTCCCGTAATTCGACTTCCTCCAAGGTGATTTCATGGGTATGACTACTAATAGATTCAAACTCATGGGTCATACCATTGACAATTGTGACACACCAAGAAGAAAAAATAATGGAAAAACAAACACTACATTCCTTCCCCACAAGAGTACTCTCATCTTCCAAGAAGAGATTTCCATCTTTGGGAGGGAAAACTTCACACCATAATGGGTTACTATAACAAGTATAGCTATCAAGAACTATACTTCTCTCATTATTCACACCACTAGGTACATCACTAGAAGTGATTTCATCACCAATAAATAAGATATTGTACTTAAAGAGGGAATGATAAAATACTAGGGAAGAATTAAAACATGCAAGTTCACCCTAAAAAAGACACATATCATTTTTCGAAGCATTTTCGAGCACATGATCTCTATGAGCAAAACAAGCAATCGGATTTTCCACAAAAGATATGCTCATAGAGTCACTCCTATTCAATTGATCAACATTATCATTAGTACCACTAACTTGAGGTTTCTTAATCACATTACAAGAACCCTCAACCAGTGAACTACACCCACAATCAGGTTGATCAAAACAATCGTTACAAGATAATGAACTAGCATTCAAAGCACAGGGGTCAACACTAGGTGGACACAAATCGATCTTACTAGAAGAATCAATTCGGTCATCGATAGGATCAACTAGTGTATCCACACTCTCAGCAAGCACATTATCAACACATGGTAAAGAATCAATAGGCTCACATAAAGACAAGCTAACATTTACACTTTGTTCATTTGTAATGGTAAAAGTTCTAAGTTTAGCTATTGTACCTTGACACCCGCAAGAAAGATCTTCTTTACCTGGGACATCCCATCAGTGCATCCATCACACCTTTAATTGTAGACTCTTTGTTAGGAACTCGTGTTGCTCCATTCATTACGTTTGTACCTACATAAAAAGCCTTACAAAGGGAAAGATAAACAATAGGGTTAGGTTGAGATTGTGGCACCCTATTTGAAGGGATATTCACCCTCTCCTCCATTCCCGACAGCCTACCCTCCACGGAGGCCATTCGCTCTTTTATGTTCCCAATTCTCCAACTCACATCAGCAAACGCCTCTATTATGGATTCTAAAGTAACATTCCCCTTAGGTGGGTGGGTTTCACTTCCGGTTGCCATGGTACCTAACAGTTAAGACAACTCAATAAAAACAGCACACCACGTTAGCGTTAGCAAAATAAACTCACAATCACTCGTGTTTACATACCTTTGTTAGCCTCTCAAACTGGCGCGGCTAATGTTGAAGATTGCTTATACTCGGCTAATCACAAGGTCTTAATTTATACTCTTGGCCGGAGTGGATTTTTGTTTAAAGAAAAATGGACGACTCGATTAAAGCAAACAGACTTGAATCAAGAAGTTAACTACGAAGTAAAACGAAAAAAGCATGAAAAAGAAAAACACTTAACAAAGAAGTGAATTCAAGAACCAATAGTCAACAAGTAGGTAATTACAAGTTGAAAATCAGTTTAGGATTCTTGACTACGAACTAGAATCAAAAGAAAAGAAACTAAGAATCAACAAGTAGGCAGTCACCGACTGGTCGGCAATGTGCACTTCACCTTGGTTTCTTCCTTGATGGCTTGCTGTAACTTTCGACGGTCTTGGGGTCCATTGGGCTATATATGCGCCGAATGCTCTTCATGCTCGCTGAATGAGCAGTCCTTCAATTACTCCTCATTGCTTCGTTATGCCTCCCATGCTCCACGCTATCATCCAAGCATGGTGTTGCCCAACTGGGAGCTTCTTCAAGGTGCATATGTTCTCAAGAAAGACATGAAACCCCCTCATTGGCATCCACACATGCTCAACAACCTCCATCTTTGTGAACACTCTATCAAAGCATTGAAGTTCGTGAATGGATAGCCTTGAGGCAATCTGGATTGCATCATAATATATCCACAAAAGGCTAAAAACGAGTAGATCATAAAAATAAATGTTTCATATTAAATTTTTGAACACGAAGAACGCAAAATACAGAAAAATAGTGGCAGTTTTTCTTAAGAATTGAGTTATAAAATATTAAAATAAATAAACCACAAGAGTTACTATCATTGTAGGATAAGAAATCTTATCACAATATGAGTTAGAATCATTGTAGCACAAGGAATCCTATCTATAATGTGATTAATCCACATTCATAAAGGATTAAAAAAAATTCTAACCACTTCCCAAAAAAAAATCACCAATCTTAAAAGAAAATAGTCGCAAATTTATTCCTTTCAACAAGACAGTAAATACACGATAAATCACATGGAAGCATCAACTAAAAGAATCAACCAACCACACTCTTATACCAATGAAAGAAATTTAAGAGCAAAACAACATGGTGTGTACCTTAATACTTGCATCGAAAATTGTTGATGTTGATTTCACTATCAAAACGAGTTGCTCCAAATCTGATGTATTTGGTCCATAATGTTTTCAATGTTAGTGATTTATCTTTTTTTGATGTAGGTGTGGAGAATTCGAGGACGAATTCTTTTGAAGAAGGGGAGTGTGATGTAGATCAAAGAGACACTACTTCAAGGAGGCTTTTCACAAGGAGTCAAGCTAAGGATCTTCAAGCATTGCAAGCTTTATGGATGAAGATGGAACCTTTGGAAGGCTCCAACATGGAAGACTTGAAGATATTTAATATATTAAGTGTTCTACCATTTTAATTACCTTGCTGTAATTTTAATGAAGGGCAATTGAGTCTTTCTTCACTATTTTAGTTTTTAGTATAAATAGTAGATGTTAGGGTTTCATAAGGAGTTTTGGACATGTTATGCCTCTTGTGAGAGTTTGGAAGCCCTTTGTTGAACTTCAACACTTTGTCCTAGAATTTGCAAGTAAGATTATTACTTTCTTGAGGATTCTAATAGATTAGGTGCTTTTATTTCTCAATTAAGTGGTGTTTTTGGTTAGTTTCACCATTACATCTCTTAGTTGCTTGAATTTAATTGTGTCTATCTCTTTTATCTAGTTTTTTTATTTCTATTTTATTTTTATCTTCTTGTTTCACATCAAAATCACTAGGAAACAAAGATTGTTCTTGTTCATAAACTAAGTGTTTGTGAGTGTCGTTTGAATATTGGCAAAAAGAGTAACGTTTTGGTTTTCTCTCCTCTTTTTCTTCACGTTTTATTGTTGTTCCTCTTCTGAAAAGAAGAGGTCTCCTTTTAAAAGGAGAGGTTTGAACAGTTACAACTTCTTAACTGTTCCTACTTCTTTTAAAAGAACAGCCTTATCCAATTATTATTATTTTTTCACAAATTAAATAAAACGAATTGAATTCGGTCCACATGGAGACCCATGACCCACCAAAAAATTACATAACATCTCTTAATTGAATATTTACTTCTCATATGACATAATGGAGATATTTGTAGTCTTCAAGAACAATTATTTTTATAACAAAAATAAAATAAAATTAAAAAAATTATGTTAACTTCTAAAAGTATACAAGTATTTTGATATAAATATTTCTAGTAAATAAACAACTATTTCGAGACGGGGAGTTAGTTTTCACTTTCGTGTGCCGATAATATTGCTAGGTTACATCATGCATGCAAATCTTTTATTTAATTCAAAAATAATATGAGTTCGTGAAGTTTTTGATAACGCCTCTTTGATTTTAATTTTGCGTTCATTAATTGGCAATTAAAAATAAGAATGAAAAGTCGCTAACTATTTGTGCGTATGGATCAAAAGCTGGCTGCTACAATTAAGCCATGTGCAACATGATGCTTATTTTTTAATTTTCTAAAGATAGCCTAATGGCTGCGTGACTTTCTTCTTAATTACACCACAACTCCAATGGGCAAGTCATGATAAAGTTATAATCTTGATTTGGGTTAATTAATTTGTTTGATACAATTGGAAGTGTCTTTGAATTTGTTTTTAGAGAATAGGTAATTACTTTTTTTTTCAAAAAAATAATAATTTTTAATCTGAGGATTGCTCTCGAGTGGGGATCATGGTGAGTCTTGAGTTAAAGTCAGAATCAGGATCTAAATTTGATAAGGGTGGAGGTTGAATCTATAGAGACCAAGGTTGGTGTCACTATGAATGAGGATCGGGATCAAAGTCAAGAGTATGGGTGGATCGAGGACAGAGTCCTGTTCGAGATTCGGGTCAGGGTAGAGGTTGGGTCCTAATAAAAGTTGGGATTTGGGGTTGGGGTCGGATAGGGAGTCGGGTTTTGATCTCGAGTTAGGATCTGGGTCTGGATATAGGGTTGGTGTTAGGTTGGGAGTCAAGGTCAAGATCATAGTCGACTTAGGGTGAGTTCTTGTCTTGGGTTGAGATTGGGGTGGGGATCAAGATCATGATAAGGGTTGGGCTTCAGTCCTCGGGTTGGGGTCTAGGTCTGGGTGGATTAGGCGGTGGTAAGGTTAAAAGAGAGTTTTTGAAAATGTTTTTTTTTTACTTTATTAAAGGAACCCATTTTCTTTAAATTAGAGAAAAATAAGTCTATTCGAAAATTATTTTTCAAAATATTTAAGTTAATCAAACATGAGAAACTTGAATTATTTTTTTTGATTAATGTTATCCTTTCCTACCAAACATATTCTTAAAGTAGAATTTTTATTGTTAAAACTGATTTCAATTAACTCAATTTAGCTAGCGATTTGAAGTTTTTTAATTTTAAGAGATAATTGTGAGTCAAAACCATTTAACCTAAATCCTAATCAATATCTTACCAAATTCATATAAGTGAATTGCAGTTCAATCTTTTTCAGTTAAATTAGCTCAAATTTAATTCAATCCGTTCATTTTGCAAACACCATTCGTTTTTCATAAGAATAATAATAATAAAATGTCCCTTTAACAAAAAAAAAAATCAAGAAATAAATAAATAAATAATTGATCTAATACCGTAGAACAAATTGGCCCATACTTTTACTTTTAGAGTCAAAGTCAAACTTTCTTATTCCATGCAACGTGGAATCTCTTTACTTCAAATTTGTGGCTGAATAGATTATTAAAATCTAAGTCGAAACTCGACACAATGGTTTATCAAACTAAACTGTGATTGGGTATTCCCCTCCGATCCATTTTAGTTATTTTATTTACTTAAAAATAATTGATTAAAAAAATATTTTATTCATTTCAATTTATTTATCATTTATATTAATTTTATTTATTTATTTTAACAAATCAAAAGAGTTTTATTATTCATACTATTATTAATACTTAATAAAATAATAATAGTGAAATAAAGAATTACAAAATATTATTAATAAAATTAGCTTAATAAACACATTCTAAAAAAATTAAAAATTGTGTGAAGTCATGAATATGAGTTCAGTTAAATAACTTTATTTATTTGGTACGATTAGTTTAATAAACACATTTTTTTAAAAAACATTAAAAATTGTATCAAGTCAAGAATATAAGCCAAATTAAATAGCTCTATTTATTTGATGTATAAAACTTATAAATTATTATTCTTGTTCATATAATTAGATCAAAACTATAGAAAAAACTACATCAAAACAGCAGCCAAAACTATACCAAGTCCATCAGAAACTACATTAAAAAAATAGTAAAGCTAGACAAATTCAAAAAATTAAATAATATAAATGAATAATTAAATTAATAGAAGTAATAAAACTCTCACATAATTTTAATATAAATAACACTTTGAAAAATAGAGAATAATAAAGTCTCACATAACTTAAATATGTATTTGACAATTTCACCGTAATTCACCAATCTTTTCTTTTTCTTTCAGCGTTTCACTCAAAATTCAACTCCGCAGGGGCGAACTGTGGCCCCCACTAACTCCACCAACCTTTTCCTATCTAGATTCTAATTTCAGCATAATCTTTTCAAACTAAATTCATTTGTTCATGAATTTTTTACTTTTAAAAAAAATAAATTGACATATCTTTAAATTATAAACATATCAGATACATTAAAATGGTTATCAATCTAAGATGTTAAACACATACAAAAAAAATAAACGAAGTCTTTTTTTAAAAAAAATTCACTCCTAAAGTCGCATCTTTCAATTGGAGTTGAAGTCTAAAAGAGAGTACTTTCGAGTTGTCATTTGCCCAATCATATAAAAAGTTGTAATCAAAACATTGCTAAAAAATAAATATTTTTAAAACAGTAAATAAAAACAGAGGAAAAATTTCTTTCAATTTTTTATTTATTTTATTTACGAAAAATCAACATTTGATTATAAGAATTTCTGAATTTCAATACAACTTTCAAGTTGTATTTGGTATTTGATAAATACCCAAAACCTTATTTACTTTTTTTTTTCACCTTCACTATATTTTTTTTTCTTCGTATTTTAATTTTATTTAAATTATATATATATAAAATACATTCTGACAATCTTATATTATTTATAAAAATTATAACAAAACACAACCCTCATCATCAACTCAAACTTAATAAATTTTAACAAGTAAAATAAATAAATTTATAATAGCATACAATAGCTCGAATTAAATCTAATCTATCATATTATTTAAATTATCTATTTTGAAATAATACTCATAAAGTAAATTTATTGTATATTTCACATAAACTATTCAAGTTGAGTATACTAATAAATTCTTTAAAATGTATAATACAGTCAAACACAATTTCATATCCAATTTTATTTTTATAATAAGTGAATTCTATTTTTATTTTCACGGCCAAACGCGTCATTTATGAAACTTCAATTTCCTTTTCATTTCTTGGTTGACTGACGATACCCACCAACTCCACCACCTCATTCCGCCGTGCTCAGCTCTCTTACTAGGGTTTAGTCTACGTCTTCTTAACTCATATAAGACGCAAGTTTTTGTACCTATAACTGAAGACCAATTTTGCAGTTCAACTGTTCGACGATTTGCCCCAATTAATCACAACGTAAATTTCTTCTACTCTAACCTTTTTTCAATTTCAGTGAATTATCTATCTCTCTGATAAATTGGAAGTTGGGAAAAAGATAAAAGTTGAAATTTTTTAAGGTTGTTTTGTTCTCTGTTTGCTCGTTTGGACTCAAGTATTTGTAAAGTAAAAAGATTGTATATTGTTTCGTTTTTGGAAGAGTTTGGTGATATATGATATTTGGGAATTAAATATATTGTGGAACGAATAAAGTTGTGTTTACTGAAGCAGGTGTTTGTTTGGAGTTGAAGCTGGTTGGTTGATCTATGGGTATTACTGTTTGTGGTGATAGTTGTTCAATTTCACGGGTAAAGTTTGTTGTTATCATAATGCTGCTTCAGACCCTTTTCAGATTTGTTTAAGTTTGGAGAGTTTAGGGTGCTATATCTTAAATTCAAAGTGTATATTTGCATAGGCAGAAGAAGGTCTATTACAGTGATATAAGGTTTCAGTTGCAGTGTTGAGAAGGGTATTAAAGATAATATATTTTGGAGTTTAGTCATTGTATTGAAGTGTTTGAGATGGATAATTCAAATCGGTCGTACAGTAGGAATTCTGATCATTTGGGTGTGAATAAATTTGGGAAGAATATCAACAAGAGTCCTATACACCAACCTAATTTCAACAATGCAAATAGTGCTAGGCAACAACCTCAACCTCAGGTTTACAATATTAACAAGAATGATTTTCGGAGCATTGTTCAGCAACTGACAGGTTCACCATCTCAAGAGCCTCCACCTAGACCTCCCCAGAATCCTTCTAAGCCTCCGAGTATGAGATTACAAAAGATTCGGCCACCACCTTTGACTCCTATAAATCGTCCCCAAATTCCAATCCACCCTCCAGCACAGATCCCTGCCCCAGCTCGACCTGCAGGTGGTGTTCCTTACCAGAACAATATTGTAAGACCGCCTCCCCACTATGGTCAGCCCTCACCGCCTATGTTACCACCAACTCCTGGAGATGTTTGGACAAATACAACTGAGTCTCCAATTTCAGTTTATATGCGTTATCTTCAAAATTCAATAATAGATTCAGGGCCTAAACTAACACAATTTCAAGGTCCTGGTCATTTTCAAGCACATCCAGCATCATCTGGTTTGCTTCCTAATCCTTCAATGCCACCTTTTCCATCTCCTAGAATGAATGGCCCGCCTCCTCTCCCATTTGCTCGGATGAATGGTCCTCCTCCACGTCTTCTATCTCCTAGAATGAATGGGCCACCTCTTCTCCCATCTCCTAGAATGAATGGTCCTCCTCCACCTCTTCCTTCTCCGGGAATAAATGGGCCTCCTCCTTTGCCTTCACCTACTTCTCAGTATCTTTTGCCGTCACCCACTGGCTTCTTGAACTTGTTATCTCCCCGTTCCCCTTATCCATTTCTTTCTCCAGGTATGCAGCATCCTCCACCGCTGACACCAAATTTCTTCTTCTCTCCTATGGCACAGCCTGGAGGTTTTGGTGCTGGACCACAATTTCCTCCTTCTCCTGGTTATGGATTTCCGTTGTCACCTTCTGGGTTCTTCCCCATGTCAAGTCCAAGATGGAGGGGTCAATAGCACCACCACGAAGAGAGCTGCTGATCTTGATGGATTCTTTACTTCGAGTTTTGTCAAGGTGGTAGATCTCTTTCAAATTAAAGCTTTTTCCCTGTGGATATGCAGTGTATACAATGTAAGAGATCCTTCTGAACGTGTTTATACTTTTTTTCTTTGTTTTTCTTAACATATATTTCAAATATTTGACTCTTTCAATGTAGAGTTTGTAGCAGATGTATCTCTTTATTTGCGTAGCCCTTATTTAGTACATTTAGCAACTCTCAACTGAATAGTTGAAAAGGTCAGGCTTGTTAGATGATAGTTAATTGAATTTTATATGTAGCTGGAAAGGTTCTTGTATTCCTTGTAATGTCAACTTTGGGATCAAATATTTTGGTTCTTTTTCCTACCATGTAGATCAATTTTCGGTTTGTTGCCTTTGGGATCAATTGTTTATTTAAAGAAAATTATCTGCTTATTGTTTCATTTGTGAATGATATCATTATACTTTCTGCCATACAGAACTATGTTTATATCCCTCTTCCTAATTTTTTCTTCTCACATGGTCTTCTCCAAAAAAGTCCCGGGGGTTTGACTGGCTGACTGTTTTAGTTGAAATAATATCTATGCTAAATTCCATATGAAAAATACAATATTTGTTTGTTATTTTGTAGTCTTGTATTCCTGCATTAATGTATGTTGCTATTTTATTCCCAGTGTAATATGGAGTAACAACACACTTGGTAGTTGTTACTAAATAGCAAATAGCAATACATGTAAAAGAGCACGCAAATGACAAAAGTGTCGTTTATTTATTTAATTAATTAATTAATTATAGTTAACCATTTCTTACTCATTATCTGTCATTTGTTTCCAATAGTGTTTGTAGCATTATATTTGAAGTTATAAAAAGGGTGATTTAAGTACCCTTTTATATTTAGAAGATGAATGCCGTATTTACTTTTTCGTACTTATAAAGAAAAGAGTTCGGTTTTCATTTATCCCTTTGTCTCATATTTTAATGTCAAAAAATATGTAATTTTTTTGACAAGAATGTTAATTTTTGATTTTCTGATTGTGTGAGTTGCTCATTTTCTGGAGGAATGCTCTCTCATTTGGTTGATTGGCAGGTGAAACAGGTAGAACTATTAGGTTAATACCATATTAATATTAGGGGAAAAGAGAGGAGGGTTTGGAGGTGGAAAGGGTCAACAGATCTGAGTAATTGTAAGTGCAGTTCCTAATTTCATTGAGTATACAATAATCTATCTATTCAATCAAATTATATGAACCTCTTTGGTAATAGCAGAACACTGGATATTCTTGTCCTGAGTGACTCTGGGATGATGCTTTTAGATGTGTCCTCCTTATAAAACGGAATGATATCCCTTAGTACACTATCTGTCTATAAGTCGAATGTAGGTGCTTCATGTATATGTTGCTGAAGCATTCTATTGCAGTATCACCATTTTAGACCAGCGGAAGAAGAAAACCTAAGAAACTCATTTTTAATGCTGAAAACAGACGAATGATGGTGGATGATGTTTGAGGCAGATAGAGGTTAGAAACAATGTTAAAACCTAGAACATTCCACATTTGCATAAGTTGGTGAAGTACGGCCCAGGACAGTTATGCAAGGTGATCTCTCAAATGCAGATTACCATTTTGTTTGGAAAAGTGAAAGCATATGAATGGTTAACATCCCAAAGCTGTTAAACTGTTTACAGCTCCCGAAAGCTATTTCAGAGTCCTATAAATTTATTCTGCTCATATTGTTGGGATCTTTTGGAGGTTATCTTTTATCACTACAATAGACTCTTACTACCTTCGATCTAATACATTTTGTTGTCATATGCACTGCACAGATACATGTATTATCATATGTCCACTCTCCACAGTAGTTTAAGTGTGTTTCTTTCATCTCTTTAGCATACTTGTGATACTAGTGGCAGTAATTTGCTCATGTGATTTGATACTTAACAATCTTGTTGCTGTTAACGGTGCTACCCACAACTAACCACTTGAAGTTTTCCGCATTGTTTTGGGTCTTGGTTTGCGGCTATCATGTGATGCCTCATATCTGTTGATGATTATCTTGTCATGTTCTCATCTTTCAGTTAAATATTAAATTGCTTTTAGTGGCTGATCTGGCTGCTCCATCCAGTTAAGCTATAGCCTATAGCCTTCTGGAAGAAAAATCCCAGTTTGATAATATTGAATGAGCTTTTCGCTTTCTGTTGGCGGAATTTACTGTACCATCTAGCCAATAGAATGTGTTCCCATTGCATATAAAGTCAGGAGACTGGTTTGTTTCCTCCTACTCGCCTTAAAATAAGTTGTTTTTAGGCCTATAATTTCTATGATTCATGCACCAAGGGTTACAAGGCAAATGCAGTATGATGACTTTTATTCATCAACTTGTTGCTAACTGCCAAACTTGTTTGCTGTGTGCTTTCCTCATTGCAAAGATATGTTTGTGTCTGTGTCTGCATATAGAACAGTGAGCTTAAAGATTTTTATTTGTCTGCTGGAAGTTGACGGGTGATATGATGCTTCATTCGTCAATGAAAAAATGCACATCAAAAACATTTTAGTACTAAGTTACAACAGTTGAGGCCAACAAAACAAATTAAGATTTGCAACATCAGTCAGATATCACGGTTCCGAATTATGAAATCCCTTAAATATGTTGTAGAAATTTTAAAAATTATAACTACCTATTTATGGTTGGAATTGAGCAAGTAACGTTCCATTGAACTTAGATTATACAATGCTAATATACTGAACGCAATCTCACAAGTAGGGTCTGGAGAGACGGAGTAAAGTGATATAAGCTTTTAATTATTTGGTTGGAAAAAATTAAAGAACTATTTACTAGAATATGATGTCAATAGGTTACCTATTGGTAGTTTCTCAGGCATTGACTACCCCAACTAACAAAAAAGAGCCCACACCATTTTGGACTGACCATCATTGATGGAGAAGCCAAGAAATAATCTGAGCCATTTCTTGCTTGGTATACCACATGAATAATTCTTGAAATACTGGGCCAAAAGTATCTTATAGTAAGGATTTAATTAGCTGTACAATACTATTTAGGGACACTCTCATGTGGAATAGTACTACTACATCCCTTTCTTTCCATTAAAGCAGAATAGGTAATAAAAGTTCATCAAAGATGGTAAGTGATAAGTATTTCTTTATCGTTAATCAGATGTTTTGAGTTTGAATCTGAGATACGAAACATCGAATGAAAAAAACAAAAAAGAAAGAGATAAGAGAGAATCATTCCTGAAAACTACTTGGACCGTAGAGTGAAGACAAAAGAACATGCGTGTCCACGAATAGGAATGTCTGTGCTTCTTTGCAGGATGAAAAGTTTACTATTCATAATACAGAACACGAATAAATGATGTTAAATTCAACAAAAGGTCCTAAAAGTAGTAATGAAAGCAAAAAGAGCAACAAAAATATTAGAGCCAATTAAACATAAAAATAAAAGTCATATATAACTTATTTATTATTGTAACGACCTGTTCCCGTCATTATAAGAAAAGCCAACGGGGAAAAATTTTGAGCCAGAAAACTTTTTCGTAGTATCTTGAGATTTTCCATCCTAATCCAGATTTGGACGAAATCAGAGTCATTAAAGTCTAGGGCAATTGGGTGATCTAATTATGAATTTGATCACATGAGTAGATAGATAAGTCGTAAAGAAACCCATAAGACTTTACAGAATTGAATTCGGGCGAGTAGAACTCCTGAAATTGATCTTAGCGTGAACGGGTAGTCTATGAGTGTCGTTGGTTGAAGGTGCATTGTGAAATGGGGTCTTGGAATTATTAATTTTGCTCACTGGTTCCGTGCAAGCTGCTGAGGCAGGATTTCTGCAGCCAGGGCGGGGCCACTGTAGCGGGGTGAGTGCTACCGTGGCGGGGCAGACGCGACTTTAAATCAGAAATAAACCCCAAAAACATTTTATTCTGCAATTTTCGAACTTGAGAGCTAAGGAACGAACCCAGGGCTTTTCTTGACAGTTTTCCACCATTCTTGAGGCTAAAGATAAGATTTTCACTCCCCGAATTCGTTTTTCGATCCGTAGAACGTAATCTAATGGGTAATTATCGATAGAGAAGAGCTTTGATCTGGGAATTATGGTGGGAAAACACCCTAATTTGGATATTGGGATTATAAGTTTGATCTAGGGTTGATAGGATTGTTAGTAATCTGAATAATTAGTGGTTGTTTATTGATTTTCGTGTTATATTGATTGTTTGTAGACCAAGAACATGCGAAACGAATCCAGAAAGGGAAGGATCAAGTTTCTTAGGGGATTCAAGCTTTGTTTGAGATAGGTGATAGTTGTGATTCTATGATTATGTGATGTATGTTTGTTCTTGCTTCATTATGATACATGTATAGATGCGAATGTTGCATTATTGATCACATTAATTGTAAATGATGATAAATGAATGATGAATGCAATGAATGACTTGATTGTATGATTATGAGAATGTACTTTGTGATTGTGATTGTGGCTTGTTGAATGGATCGGGTGTTGCGTTCCGACACACTAACTTGGATCGGTTGCCACGTTCCGACATAATTATGGGATCGATTGCCACATTTCGGTATAATCATTGGATCGGGTACCACGTTTCGATATGCTAACAGTTTGTGTTTGGGTTCCATGAGAGGACCATTGACTTGACATAACTGTATAATTAAGACTTGTCAAATGCTCCATTGTTCTTAAATATTGTCGATATTGTATATATTCGGTATATGCATGTTGTTATATTGTTGTAATGGCTTATGTATGTTGCACTTATTGGGATAACCGTGTGATCCTACCAGTACACTGTGGTTGTGTACTGATACTGCACTTGCTCTTTCTTTGTTGAGTACAGGGCATCTTAAGGCGGCCATTGACAGACCTCGCTTAGAAGATCAGTGATCGTTCGAATTCAAGAGTGAGTCAGTTCTTCTGGGCTGTCATGAGTTCTCTTTTTGTCTATGTCCACCTTTCGGACTTAGACTTTCTAGTTAGTTATTAGTTTATTAGTTTGGGGTTGTAACCCTTCTCGTTTAGATTTATGGATCTTATTAGAGTTTTTGTACATTGACTTTCAGGTTCTAGGTGTTACTTCCACATTTGTTTAGTTGTTAGACTAGTGTTTTGGAGTTTATGTGAACTCCCTATTTCTTTCCTTAGCATTTAATTTGCTTCCGTAACTTAAATGCCTTAATATTTTGATTTAGTTGGTTAGCTAATTAGCATAAATGGTTCTCCCACCGGAGGGACATTAGTGTGGGTGTCAATCACGATGGTCTGGGTCATAACAATTATTCAGCTACCAAACAACTTGTAAGCAGGGGCGTAGCTAGAGCCATCGAAAGGTGTCCAACTGGACACCTTTCGCCGAAAATTACGTTGTATATATATGTCAAATTCTACATTTAAAGGATATATAATTAAGTTGGACATTCTTGACAAAAGTTATGCCTTTGGCGTAGTGGTAAGAGATGTTTATTTGATTGAAGGAATTTTTTGGGTTCGAATTCCAAATAGCACAATATTTTATTTTTTTATTTTGACAGCCACAAACTATTATTCTTGGATATCTTTAATTAAATTTCTGACTCCGCCATTGCCCGCAAGTGTTATTGTAAAGTGGTACATTCTCATTGATATCCAGCATTCTTGTCAACTTGGCCGACTACAATATTTCACCAATGGTATGTGAAGGTAAACACTACCAATTATGGAATTGGATAGGATAGGTGAGGGACCATTTTAATAATTTTAAACCTCATCGACCCACCAATAAATTAAAAGTAAAACTCTCTCACGTTTTAACTTATGTTGACAAGTGGTATTCAATTAATTCACCAATAAATTTAAAATATTACTATATATCTATCGTTGAAAAATAAAAGAAGATACCTCCTTCTATCTTACTTTCCGTCTTTTCAACAGTACTAATACGCAAGGCCATGGGAATTCCCAATTCCTATAACTAAATCCTAACTAACATGGCTCGTAAAGTGTTTTCAATAAAAGTGATTTTATTAAAAAAAAAACTCAAATTGAAAACTTTAACAAAGAATAATTGAATAAAGAAATACTTATTACTTTATCACAATTCTTGTTGATCACTTCCTATTCGTATCATAATTTTTCCAACATATATGCTTTTATCATAATTTTTAAAATTATTGTTCGTACTATCTCAATTTATGTAAAATTATTTAATTAAATATGAAATTCAAGAATAAATAATTTTTTTAAACTTATGATATAAATAAATTAAAAATACTTGTGCGATTATAAATCATTTCACGATAAAAAAAATAGTTTTGCAGTAAAACCTTTTTTCATTTAGGGTAACCCAATTATCTATTCTCCTCCCTTCTACGGTCTCATTATTTTCTATTGACAAAGTTCTTGTTCTTGAAAAAGCGTGAGACAAGTCCATTTATTTGAAAATTTAAGATATTAATAATATATAAAAATATTTTTTAATTTGTAGTTTTAAATGTGCCTATAAGATGTTGAAATTAAGGACTTCTCAAATTAGTAAAGAGGCAATTTTTGTTTATAAATAAAAAAGTAAGTAAGACTCGACAATTTTAAAATAAGATAGATATGTTTTTGAAAGCAAACTTTGATTTTTGTCTATACACTCTTGGAGACGATACGAAATGTTGAGAGATGTCGAATTCTCTTGCAAATGGTGCTGTATTCACATATTCTTCTTGCAATAAAAAAGAAGTGACTAATTATTCCATGTGTATCATATTATTTTACCTCCATTTGTCTTACATAATCAAAGATTTAGAGTCTGCTTGATATTATTGCAAAAAAATGACTTATTTTTAGAAATATTTTTTTAAAATGATTTTTTAGAAAAGTGTTTTTGAAAAATAATAATTGGTGTTTGGTTAATTATTTAAAAAGTGTTTTTGATCAGTAGATTGTGTTTGACTAATCATTTTTTAAAAGTGCTTTTGTGAGTCAAATTACGAAAAAGACAAGTATCAATGCATTTTTAATATTAAGATTATTTTATAGAGAGAAAAATATTTTAAATATCTATTATAAAGTATTGAATTAATATTTTACTTTTATTAAATTAATATTACATATTTAAATTTTGAATCAATATTATATATAGATAAATAAAAAATAAATTAAATAGTAATATGATATTAACATAATAATTTAAGTATAATTAAAAATATGAAGCAAAATAATTTAAAAACCATTCCACAAATTGAAATCACTACATATTAAAATTCACCACAATAAATAAATAAATATAAGAAATATATTGCTAAATATGTATATATGGCAAGGATAGTTTGGTCTTGAAAAAAATAATTTTCTGCTTCTGTTTTTGCTTTTTTTAAGAAATATAAATTTTTAGACCTTAATTTCTCTATAAAAAAACACTTCTTTGTCAAAATAAGTGTTTTTGGCCTCCCAACAATAATGTTGAACATGCTCTTAATTAGAACTATATTTTATTAAACAAATCTTATTAAAGTTGGAGGGCATAGTTATCCATTGAGTAATTTCCCTAGATAGTCATCCATGTTTGAGAAATTACCTAGTAATATCACTTATGTTTGTTTTAGGACTACAATAAATAAAAAGTATTAGGTAAAACAAACAAAAGTGATATTATTAGGTAATTTCTCAAATATGAGTGACTATCTAAGAAAATTACTCCAAAGTTAAGAGTAATGTTTATGTATTATGCCTAAAATGAAGCAAGCGAGTATGTAGTTGATTTAGATTATTAATATGGAAAGTTATTTGAAGCAAAACTTTCTATTTCCACTTGAAAATGACCCATAATAGAATGAAAAAAGAAAACAAAAAGAAAAATGAACACACACAAAAGAAGGAAAAAAATGTGTGAACAAAACAAAAGTATGTATTTGTCTATTGCACACTTAGAAATATTAATTACATAATTAATTGGCAAAAGGGTTTGGTGGACCCTTATATTTGTATGAGTTTGTATTGTGGACCATTCTACTTAACATTTTGTCAACTGAACCCTTAAACTCAATAAAACATAACATATTAAACCCCTCTGACCATTGACTATGTTTATGTGGCATTAATATAGATGAGTTGGCTAGAGAGTGTGACTACACGCGTGTTAGGGCAAGTGAACATGATATTTTAAATTTTAAATTATTAAAATTATAAAAAAAAATAAGAAATTTTTTAAAAAAAGAAAAAAAAATAACTTCTTCCCCACACCACCTTCTTTATCAGCCACCCCCACCCCATCGCTGCCCCAACCCCATTTATCTTTCTTCTCCACACCCTATCGTTATCTTCTTTAGCCGATCTTGGCATTGGCACTTTTGTGACGTCAGGTTTCATGGCGATTATTAGTGAAGGGAGAGAGCGGCGTTGATTTCATAGTGATTCTCGCCGGTTCACAGTGGTTTGAGAGGGAGAGAAACGGCGTTGGTCCCTTTTTTTGCTAGAATGGGAGAGGATGTTGGTCCCTTTTCCGCCAGAATAAGAGGTGACGAGGGAGTTTGATGATACACCGAGAGGATGGAGAGGCGACGCCATGTTTGGTGGTTCGCATGGGTCGTCGGTGGTGTGGAGAAAGGAAAATAGTGAAAAGGAGAACGAGGCAGGAGATGACATGAGAAACTGGTCACGACGGCGAAAAGGTTGCCGGCCGGAGCTAGTGGAGTGGCCACTTGCGATGGTTCTGTGATCGGAGAAGAGGAAAGGAAAACGGTGTGCGGGTAGAGGAGCCCAATTTTACTTTAAGAAATATATTAAATTCTTATTATTTTATCTTTTATTTAATAAATTTAATTAATAATTTTTTAAAATAAGAATTAGTGAAGAAAATGATGATATATAATTAATTTCAATGACATGGATTTGACATGTCATCTATTCAAGGGAGAGTGAGCTACACACATGGTTGGAGGGGTTTAAAAATCTTTTTTTGATTGAGTTTAAGGGTTTAGTTGGTAAATAGTTAAGTAGAAGGACTCACAATACAAACACATATAAGTACAGGTGTTTACCAGACTCTTTCGCCTAATTAATTCGATAAGTTGTTTTGTTACCACATTAATCACTCGATAAATATTTGTAACGATCTGAAACCGTCGTTATTTAGGAGAAGCAAAATCCGAGCCCTTGTCCCGCCATAGTGGACCAGATGCCGCTAGGGCGGTGGCGCCGGAGGGGGAGGGGAATAGGTGAGGCTGAGCGTAAATTACGAGAAATCCTATTTTCTCCATCTTTCTAAAATACCTAAATAAGTCGTAAAAACACCCTTGAAACCTTAGAAAAGTTGCTCTAAGCTTGAGAAGGAAGGAGAAAGAGAATTCTAGCATGAGGGTGGCGATATCTTGAGAATTCTTGGCCGAATTCACCGTCACGAAACCTGAAAAACCGATATCGAGGTCAAAAACTTCGTACAACTGCTTGGCTCCCAGGCAGACTAGGTTTTATGAATTGAGTAGTTTAAATTTGTACTCTCCATGTAATATATGTAAATCAATGATAGAATATATGCGTAAACCTTCGTGCACCGAATGATTTATGATTTAAAACCCTAGAAAGAAGCCTTAGACAATGAATTAGGGTTGAGTATGGTTGAATTAGGGTTTGCATGAGGCGTGTTGATGAATAATCCATAGGTGATGGTTGTGACTCTATGATTGTGTGATGTATGTTGTTCTTGCTTCATTATGATACTTATATGTATATGAATGATGCATTATTGATCACACTTGTTGTATATGAGATAGATGAATTATGATTGCCATGAAATCATGACCTAAATGTATGATCTTGAGAATATACTTGTGATTGTGATTGTGGTATGTTGAATGGATCGGTTGTCACGTTTTGTCATAACTAACTTAGATCGCTTGCCACGCTCCGGCATAACTAACTTGGATCGGTTGCCACGTTCCGGCATAACTATGGGATCGGTTGCCACATTTCGACATAACTAACTTAGATCGGTTGCCACGTTCTGGCATAACTAGCTGTTTGGGTTTGGGTCCCATGAGAGGGCCAATGATGTGATATAAAATGTGAAGTTATTTGTTATTCGTAAATATTGATGATATTGTATATGTTTGATATGCGCATGCGAGTATAGTGTTGTTTTGACTTGCTTATGTTGCACTTAGTGGGTACGTGTATGATGAGGGATATTTGATTGTTCGTCGTAATGAGCGAACCTGTTGAGTATAGTGGAAGGGCAAAGTGTTCAAGAGGCGAGTAATAGATAGTAAGGGTTGTTTGTGGGTTGTTATGGCGATGAGTAGAGGTAGCGTGTGTGATGAAATATGCTTAGGTGGATTTCACCTTGGGAAAAAGAAATTGGGTTTAGTGTTAATGGAGCTTGATGTAATGTATTATGTGACTATGGCTGGGTAATGTGACGAGGAAGTAGGGGTATGACGTGAACGGTTAGTTGAAATATTGGTAATTGTATTGGGGGGATTTCTCTATGTGTTAGAATGGTTAGACTACGATCAAGTATCGGGTAGGTAGGTGGATTGAGAAGGATGATAGTAGGCAGAATACTAGTGTATATTAGAGGTATTTCAAGAGAGGGTAAAGGTGGAGAAGCGAGTGATTTATTTCATGATCTTACTAGTTGATTTCTTATGTTATGTGGTGGGCGTCGGATTGACCGATGATGCCTATCAGTACGCGTGTTTTGTACTGACTAGTCTGTTGCAGGATCGGTGAGGTTTCATTAGGTTAAGACGAACAAAATCTCCAACAGCTTCTATTCTTCCTCCCACATGGTGGGAGCTGTGTCTTTTAACTATCATGTCCAGTTGTACTCTTAGTAGCTCTTGTACTTGTTTAGACTAGATCCTTGAGAGTGTTAATTACTTTACAAGTCTTGACTCGAAATTGTTAAAAAGTTTTTAATAAAGAATTCCATTAGTATGTTATTTCCGTTTATTTAATTTCCGAATGTTTAAAATTGTTGGGTTATGAGGGTTCTCCTACTTAGGAATAGTATGTAGGTGCCCACACGGCCCGGTGAATTGGATCTTGAAAATATTACTTATGTAAGAGAAAAATTGGAAAAAAGAAAGTCAGTTAAGTATCTCCTATTTTTATAAAACAACAAAGATTTTGAGCAACAAAGAGTAATAAGCTCAAGTATATTATAATGGAAACTTACTAATTAACTTATTTCAACTTAATCAATGATCCCATAATTGAAAAAAAGTTAAAAACATTTTATTTTTGTTCTTTTCATAAAATAAAATTACAGAAATACAACATCTTCATCTTATATCATTTCCTCATTCTGTACATCAGCATCGACCCAAATAGCCCTGTTAAAGTTCTAACATACACTGCGAGACGAATAATTAATCTAATACAGTAGTATTATTATGATAAGATCAGACTGAACTTGTGAAGGATATCGTTCTGATTCTCTTCCATGAACCTTTTTAGAAACACAATATCTTTCCATGATTTCAGCCAATGGAAAAGAAAGAAGAAAATTAAGATGAAGAGAAATTAAACTTGAAATTTTAGGAGATCTCACCGTTACCACCACGAGCTATGGCTTCGGCGACGGAGGCTAATTTTTGAAGATTCAATTTCACAACTGTATCAGCAAAAAGACGAGTGTCTTCTTCAGTATTCCCTTCAGGCACATCAACGATGTACGATTCCAAAACAACGGTCCAGATTATCCCATCGCGTTCGAATCCATGTACACTAGTAACTGACCGGTAATTCGTCAATCTATGTTCACCGCCAATTATACTGAAACCGGTAACGTACTTTTCATCGTCCAATAAATCGAGCCTCTCAGTACTTGTATTCGCCGGTAAGCCGGAGATGACGTTGACATTGCGCGTGGCACCCACGACCATGGAGAAGTTCTCTCCGACGGAACAGCTTTTGATGAAGTGCTTGTATATCTGAGGCTTTTCGAAACGGCGGACGACGGACCAGACGACGTGAGGCGGCGCGTGGATGCGTTGTGCGAGTAGGGAAGAACATTGGGATGAGTCGACTCGGTAGGAGTGGAACTCGGTTATACTTGAATTGAGCTCATCGGATTCTTCCGGTGTGAAACCGGGAGGAAGCGTGAACTGATGGGTTGGGTTTGGTTCTTCTTCTGCTTCCTGATGAACGTGGGTCGTTGAGTTATCGGATTGCTCCATTAGACAGAGAGAGGCAAGCAAAATGGGGAAAAAGTAAAGTGTAATTTGCGGTTCAAGTTTTATTCTTATTTCTGCTTCTACTTATATATTATAATAATAAGTGAATAATGGAAAAAGATGCATGAATTCTTTTTGGAAGAGATATAAAAGTATTTGAACTGTGCGACTAAAACATAAAATAATCTGGGAGTTCACAATTATATTATTTTTCTTCGTTCGATATATTTTAATTTGATATAAAAAAAATTTTAAAAAAAAAAACTTTTAAATTTTGTGATTTAAATTCTTAGAGATAGATCAAACTATTTTTTTTGACTGAGGCTAACACTCACACTCAAGATGTTTGTTAATTTCGATATCATATTGAATTTTAAAACAATCTCATCTAAATTAGATTCTTATGATGCGCAATTCCTCTACTTTGCTATATAATGTAAAATAAAACATTCTTTAAAAACTTTCATATTTAACTTACCAAAAATTGTGAAGAAAAAATAGAAAGAAGAAATAATATTATTCTCTCCATCAACTTTTAATTGTTATGTTGCACTTTCGAAAGTCAATTTGACTAATTTTCAAAGTTAAATTAGATTGCATTAATTTGATATTTTAAATAAAAAATTAAGATATTCAAAAACTATATGAAAAGTACTATAAATTGCAATTTTTTTACATATTAATATGATAAAAAAATACATCATGAAATATTAATCAAAATTCTTATAATTTAATTCTAAAAGAAAAAGTAACAATTAAAAGTGGACAGAAGTAGAAGACAAATAATAATAGCAAGTACTCTAAAAAAATAGTGGTAAAATTTGGGAATGCAGGCCAAGTATGTAGGAGGACAGGACAGGTTGGGTGGCTGCCCCGCTAAGTGAACATTGATTGGTTGAAAGGTCAGCCGCGTTATTAAAGTGGCAAGTCAAGACAAATTATTTCTGTTTTTCATTTGCAAAGTCAATATTGCGTTAATTATCTCTAATTTTTCTCAACTAGTATAGAAACAATTTGTTTTTATATTTTTTTTTAATATCAAATTAAACGATAACACATGAAATGAGATGGACAACTTATATTTTTGGACGTAGTAGGCTAGTTATCAAGTCACCTGAGTTGAGTGATCAATCCAGCTCGAGTTTTGATCCATTTAAGCCAAGCTTGAGCGAAAATTGAGTTCTATCAAATCCAATGACTTACGCCGCGATACTTATATGTTGCATAGTCATATGATCATCACTCGCAGCTGGATTCAAGATGCAATGGCTTAAGCCGCGATACGTATTGTTAATCATCTAAAATTAGACGCACTAGGCAGGCTCATTGTAATGCAGATAAAATATGATAATATTGGTGCATAATGTATACCATCATTGAATTGAGACTTTGAATCTGTTTATTTATTGTTTCTAATTTGACTTTTGAACTGTTAGGTTTAATCTTTCATATTCTATACATCAAACCAATCTGGAAGAGTCAGCTTCTTAATAAATAAATGCACAAGATAAGATACACATAAATCTGTTTCCTTGATAAGACTAGATAAGATTAATCAAGGTCATTTCATGCAAGCCATCTGGAAGAATCAGCCACTTCTTTATTATTAATTTATTTGTGACATATTATATAAATCTTAGCTAGCAAATAAATATTCCAATTTTAATATGCACATCTAGTGATTTGATCTAGATACTTTAACTTATCTCCACTAACCAGTCAATTGCACACTCCAAGTCTCCAACTATTTACAAAATGACCATCTATACATCTCTGAAATTTATGTGTCACGTCACATCTGATATACACGAGACGCAGGTGGGGACAAGTTGGAATGGTTAGTTGTTAGTTGATACCAGGTTATGATGTTTAAATGTGCACTTATAAAGTTGAAGTGCTTACTTACCAACTGAAGTCCGTGTTTATTTATGTATTATGTCTTTATTTATTTCGACTGCTTTACTATTAATTTGCATGACAAGAAACATATATAAAACTGTTTTATGATGAATCTCATTCTTTAGGATAATGTTTTCCTTTAGCGTATACGTTAAACAAAGCTGTATAGTATAGGTGTTATACAAGTGAATGATAATGTAGGATTCTTTCTCCAAATTTCAATTATGTATTGGTTCTTGATCCAGGGGCGGATATATAGGGAATAGACTACGAATTTATCTGGACCTAGTAGCTTTGACTTAGACCCGTATATATATTTAAAAAACTCACTATTTGGTGCAAATAAAGATTACGGGCTCAGTAAATTGTAGTAGAATTTCAAACGTGAACCCTTAAAGTTCAAATCATGTGTTTCGCCTTTGTCTTGATCAGTTCTATTCTGTTATCAGAGTTCCAAGAAGCATTCACCAGGAACAGTTTTCATACTACAAACTTCATGCTTCCTTGGTCAATAATGCTACATTTTGTCGTTGAAGTTAGACCAAACTTCAGTTATTGCAATTTGCAAGTCTGACCTTCAAACTATTAGGTTTGACTTTTGAGTTCTACACATCATGTCATAAATTTAGTAGCCGACTCTTGAAAAATTAACATCTCTAGTAAACAGAACATAAAGCTAAAAAGAGTTTCTAAAGGACCCAAAGAGATTCAAAATATATAAAAAATAAACATATAACAAAGGGGATTCAACATCTATGATATATACATAAAAAATACGTAGTTTTAACCTTATACTGGATGAACCCGTTCCGTCCCCTAGCTTTGTCCATCATAATAGGTTGCTAGTCTGACCTATTATCACTGTGACTACTTTTTTTTTAATCTTCTTTACCTCTATTATTGATGCCAAAAAGAGAAGGAGCAATAACAACTATATTCAAGATTACTTGATTATTTTTGACGAAATGTCATGTTTCAATCATTTAGAATGGGAAGATACAGAAATATTGTGAATGAAATTTACCATCTCCTTGATTTTTAATCCATCTGACATAACAAAAAACAAATAAACACTGAAGATGAAACCAGAGATTGGGAACTATTGTGATAATATATTTCTATTTTGGCTTTGTATGATAACAGAACTAGGCTCACAAAATTTTCCTTCTTAATCTTGAAACAATGATACTGTAAATTTTTTTGAAAGCACAATTGTCCTAAAACCTTGGAGCAATTATCCCAAACTAGATCTAGTCATCTCATATGCCAAGAAGCAAGCAGCATTTGCTGGGATGCTACGCGTTATAGCAGGTCCAAACCCCTTGTAAAGGCCTTTGACACCTTCTGAGGCCAAAATCTTTTTAAGAGCATCGAAAGAGCCAGAGTATTTCGGGCTTCTATAATCATCAACTTGAATTACGCTCTTAATAACATCTGTTGGATACACTGCAAACCAGACTGAACCACCAGCCAAGCCTCCAGCTACTATAAGAGAACCCCTTCCTAGCCCAGAAGTATCCATGCCTCCTGCAAAGTACTGCTTTAACGCTTCATATACACCAAACATAACTGCATTTCCTGGTACTTCTCGTGCCAGGGTGGGGCACATACCCTTGAAGAGACCCCTTACACCTCCTTCTGAACGAAGAACGTGTCTTGCAACATCCATTGGCCCTGTATACTTTATGGCCACAGAGGCTGATCCTACACTTGCCAATGCACTATGCGCTTGCAACCTGCACTCACATTTGAGAATCCAACAGTTAATTTGCTAAAATACATGAAACAATACAAATAGTTTTTACAGTAAAAGAGACAAACCGCAAAACACATGTATACTACACTGGAGAAAAGAAAAGCAGAACGATGAGTTCCTGTTCCAACCGGTCAATTTGACGGTTAATACTAAAGGGGCTGAGGAAAATTTACAAACACTTGAAAAGATTCAATTTCAAAGCGGTATCTTTGCCTCTTTCCTTGTACCAAGAAGCAAGTTCAGAACATAAGGGTAATGGGCTCATCTATTATAAGTTACTGTATTAGTTTACGGAGCTAGCTTAGATATCTCAAGTAAGAAGACATATGCTAATCCCTCTGCACCAAAGTATTTTTGCCATCTATAGTCTTGACTCTTGTCCAAAAAAAGTGAACCTATTGTACTGGACATATGCAGATTCAGGATGCAAGATTTGAAAACAGGCACAATATTAGCTCTCATGTGAATTCACTACTACTCTTCATTTTCAAAGATTACTGAGCTTTGACTAACATTTTATAATGTATTATTTTACGATCTTGATATAGGTCAATCGTGACTTATAGTACATTTAGTTTCTAAATATCCATATTGGTTTTATAAATAATTTAATCCAGTTCAATTTAACTTTCAAATCACTCAAATTAATGACAGTTTCAGACAAATTAAGATAGGGGGAGTATTATACTTCTGAATTGGATGCATTAACGAGCATACCTGCATTTTATGAGTTCAGTCGGGCAGGCAAGAAATGATGCAGCAGTTCCAGCAACAGCCCCACAAAGGATTTGCTGCTTGACAGTAAGAGGAGCTCCCGGTTCAGACCTTAACAATGCCTCAGTTTGACCTCTAACAGTGAAAAGCAAAGCGTTGAAGGCGGCTACAGTGGCAAGTGGAGCTCCCATGCCTTTGTATAACCCCCTTGGACCTTCAGAAGCCACTGTTTTCCTGACAGCATCTATGGCCCCTGCATATTTAGGAGGTTGCCCTGGAAGTGGAGTAGGCTGGCTTTGGAGCTTGACTTTGATGGTATCAAAAGGGTGACCAACTATCAATTGTGCTGCTCCTCCAACTGTACCAGCGGTTAAATCCTTCATTATATCCATCTGCATCATTATGAAACAAGGCGCGAGAATTAAGGAACAGATTGTATCTCCAAGTGCAGCGTTATTGTTTCGGTACACAATGGGAGCTAGGATAGAATAGATGTCATATAACTTTCTTTGAGTGAGTTATATTGATACGGAAGGCAAAGTACTAATTCGAGGAAGAACAATGTCACTAGCATAGAAACGGAATCCTCTAATTTACTGTCGATATAAGTAGTATGTTTGTGATTGTTTTGCTAATAACAATCACAAAATATGTAAAAAAATTGTCAGAAGCAATACATATCTGAATTAGTTGTGTCTTTCTTACTAATGTTAGACTGCTTAATAAACAAAACTATTTCGAAATAATAATACACATTGTTATGCCTATACTATAATGTTTTACCAGACTTTTTTCAACTTCTTTGCTAGTTTCCTTATACAAATCGAAATAATGCTGAATCATGTTTTTCCTCAATGAAAATCTTACCTGATTTGCTTCTTCTTTAACAGTACCAGGAAGGGTTAAATTACCCGATACTTTTGAAAACAGTGAATTCTATTGGTATCAGAGAGCCAATTAAATATTTTTACTTCTTAGGCAGTGATCAAGAATAGGTTTGGCAAGGATAGGAATAAGCTCTTGAAGTGGATCCAAGATGAACTTTTTGAAGCCAAAAAGTTAGAATAAAACAGGTTATGCAGTATGTAAACCTCAGTTTAAACGGGTTAAAGATTCATTTATGAAGAACAGTCGAGTCGAATTTTCACTCAGGAGATTCAAAATATAAAGAAGTAACACACTAGAAGTCAAAGGATTCAACATCAACTAAATGCGAGGCTTAAATCCCTAAGAAGAAATATTACTCTTATCAAAGCCAATTTATTTATTTCCTATTTCTGATTTTTTTTTTTCCCCTTCTAATATGCTCCTTTTTTGAGTATATTTCAAAGATTTATGCGTCATGATTCATTAAGAATTGGATAGTGAGAGAAATACTCCAAAGTTCGATTTATATCATGATAAAATTGTACATAGGGAGAGTGAAGTTAAGAGAATACTGAAAACATCTAAACTGTGAATTATTAATTTATCGCTCAATTATTGACAATCTTAAAAACACTTTTTTACTTGACTAACAGAAAAAAATTAAAAATAACAACAATAGTAACAATAATAATAATAATATATAGTATTCCAAATTCGACACAGAATAGTTAAACACTGTGAAATCAACCAGTTAGATTTGAAAGATTTAATTTTGTAGCCTTTTACAAATTTATTTTAATTTTTATATTTTTATTCCGACATGCCTTTTAGCGCACAAACAAAGAGGGGAGGCTTTTTTGCAGTAACGGAGGGGGTCCTACGTGTTACATAATATTTAAATTAATTAGCCGTCCAATGTATTATTTGTATACAGGTAATGCAATCCCTAATTTAATTAGTAGTATTTTATTGCTAACATGCACAAATATAAATATAAATATAATTGTATAAAAGGAAAAAACAAACCTGGAAGAATTAAAATATGCACATATAATACATGTATTACAAATAAAAACAAATTTGTTACGCTTCTCCAAAGCAGTACATGGAATAGAAATATTAATTAATTATAACTACAATATAAAAGAAAAAAATTTAGCTTAGAGGGAATTTCATGATCTTTTTTGTTGACGCCTAATAAAGTTAAGTCTTTAATGGTGGAAATAAAATTGGGGCTTTAAGATGGCAGGTGTATAAATAATCAAAATTTAATATACACCAACTTCAACACATGTCACGTTTCTCCAAAAAAAAAAAAGCGAATTTCAGAAACAGTAATGCAAAATCACATGTAAAACTAATTAACAAAAAATGACTGATTCTTGTTAGTGAAGACGAATAACAAAAACTCAGCCCAACCAAATCAAATCGCAATTGTTATTTCTCAATATCTTCGCCTGTAATCTGACTCTGTCGGTTTGGAAACAGAGCTTATCGATTTTCTCTAAACAGATGAGTAACTAAAAAGCAACAAGACCTGGATTCGATTTTAATTAGTAGCTCAATTAATTGACTACCTAGAATTTGATTCCGACATTGAAATCTCCTTCTCGTGCCGCCATACAATAAATTAAAAAGAAAAAGAGAAACGGTAGGGGAGCAGTGAATGTAGAGCTATTAGACACAGTGGCTCGTACCTGAGAGAAGACGGAAATGGGAGAGATTGAAGCAGATCTCAAGCAGCACCAAATAAGGCAACGTGAGAGCTCATCACACATATGTAGACTTTATAACAGATCATGTAGAGTAGATATAGTTTGAATTGAATTAATTGGGTCTCATAGTTAATACCACCACGACCTACTCTTTTTGATTCCTTTACGGATTCCGAGGCGGAAAAAAAAAAACTACGATCCGAGTCAGAGTCTTCTCACCTTTATGGGTTGCCTTTTTTGAATAATCCAGTATACTATTTAATTTTATTTTTAAAATCAAACTCTTTACTTAATTTTGAGGAATAATTATAGTGTAGTTCATGACGGTGTAATTGATGCAAAACTCTTAGATTGTACCATCATGAGCTACTTCACTAATTACTTGATGTATAATATAAGCTAGGATTTATTTGGTACAAAAAATAAGAGATACTCCCTCCATCCCATTTTATATGTCATTTTTTTCTATAAATAGCTGGATAACAATATTTGCCATTTTATAAAATTTATGCATAAATTATCATATTTTGCCTATTATACCCTTGATAGAGTAGTTAATTAATCTTGAAAATATATTCATCATTTATTATAAAGTTGACTTAAGAAAATATTAAATAAGGGTAGAAGGGTAAAGTTACATCATTTTTTAATGCAAGTGCAAAGTAAAAAAGTGACATATAAAATGGAACGGAGGAAGTAGTAATTTTAAGAAACAATATAAAATTATATTTGATTATATTATAATAATTGTATAAGTTAATCATATGTATAGAATGAAATAACTAATCTCATACGGTAATTTGTAACTTTGTCTATCCCATTTTCGTATCAAACAATCCTAAGAATTTTGTCGATTTTTTTTTAAAAAATTGCTCAAGACCTATATAGAAAAGAAAAAAACACTGACACTTTGACACATATTAAAGTACACCTAATTATAGTATTGAATATATCATCACATTCTATTATTATATATAATATAATTAGTGGACATGTGTTATTGGCTTATTGCAAAAAAAATTTAAAAAAAGCTATTAAAAATTAAAAGAAAGTTAGATTTATAAAAGTATCATTTAAAAGAAAAAAACTGACAAAAAAAGAGAGCTTTGTACAAAGAAAAAAACCTTTTTAAAGAAAGGATATTGAAAGATCATTCTGAACTTGAGGTGTTTCGTTTAGATTTTTCTAAATTTTCGATAGTTTGATTATTCTTTTAAGTTGGATATTTAATAGTAATCTTTATCCCTAGGCATTGATGTGATAAAGAAGTCACGTCTCTTTAAAGAATTCAGACTCAAAATAAATATTTTTTGGACATTATATATCAAAAAAGATTTACTCTAAAAATACATATCAAACTGGATGCTTCGCCATTTGTGGGTGAACTGAAATAAACAAAGTTAATTCCGTCAATACATCCTAAAACACATCATAAAAATTTTAAAAATAGTTCGCCCACAAATTGGCGAACTACAATAATTTTTACTAGTTTCTCACGTAAAGTCATATCATATCTAAATTTTTAATAAATTGTGAAGGCAATTTGATACGTAAAATTGTGAGTTTCTTCAATAATAAAATTTGGGTTGAACAGGCCTTCACAATGGGCTGGGCCTGAAATAGATTTGAATTCATCGATCAAAGGGAGCGTGTTTGCACTTTTCAATATGGATAAAGCCCAAGCATTTGATCCAATTTAAAGAAGCCCAATGATTTATTTATGAGGGATTTTCGAAAATATTCATAATAATAAACTTAATTACGCTCCATAACTATAGTTTGCATATTTACAAGTTGTAGCTACAGTTTAAGCTGTCTTGTTTGTATAATTTGCGGGTGAGTTTGTCTAGTTCGATGGTACGTTTGTATAATTGAGTTATTTTTGTATAAGCTCGAAATAACAAATTTATACAAACTCAGACATCTAAACTTTAAACAGTTATACAAATTATATTATACAAAATCACATTATACAAAAGTTATACAAATTATATTATACAAATTTCAAATTATACAAACGTGTGAATTATACAAACTCGAAACACCAGCCTACATAATTATCATTGAATATTGGTTGTGAGTATGATGACTAATTAACTAGTATATGTTTGCTTAACCATGTAATTTTTCCTTTATATTTTGTAAATTTTTTAGAAATTTAAGTTCCCATAGTGTATGGAGTAAATTACATCATATCCCTACTCTTTTCTAATTTACAAAATTCCATCCAAATTAGTGTCATTTGGAAACATAACAAATAATCCAGATACATAAATCGTTTCTCTGTTATGCTTAAAAAGAAAAAGAAACATAAAATTAAATAATAAAATCATAAATCACAAAATCACGTTGTTGGCAATGAGAATCAATCTCTGGCAAAGCGTAACAGGTTGAACAATTTTAAAATTCAAATTTCTTCTCCCTGTTCTTCCAAAATCCATTCAATTTTGATTCAAATTTTTCAAAAAATTGAACAAATACAACATGAATATATTGATCGTGTTAAGACATTCAAGAATCTGGGAAAGTGAGGTGAGGTATGTACGATACATAAGTGATGAAATAGTTGTTGACCATAATATTACTTTTGTGAATCTCAAATCATCTATTGCAGTTGAATCGGAGATCGATAAGTTGAGGAAAAATATGGAGATCTGATACATCGTAGAAGGTAATTTATCTCCAATGATTATCCGATACATCGTACATTTTTTAAACATATAAATACTCTATTTTCTATAGTGAATATAGTTGAAGATTTAGAATATTTTCTTTGTCTCAACTCTCTCTTTCACTATTACATACTACAATATTTTTTCTACACTTAACATATTTCATCTCCTTCCCAGCACAAAGGAAGATGCACCATTATTTGTAGGTGAAGAAGTATTCTATGTAATCATCAATGAGTAGAATGAAGGATAGTAATGTGAGTAAATAAATGTGATAGATGTTACATAAGTTATAAAAAACTAATGACTATATGAGTTACATGAAACTAATAGTCTTCATATAAATTATAAGAATTAATAGTCATCTTTTACCAAAATTTATATCCACTATCATATGCACTTAATATTTTATTTTAATAATAAAATACATATACACCAACCCGTACAAACAGATAACATTTATTCTGCTGCATTTTGAAAACAAAGTAGTGTTACGTTCTAAAACATAATTACGTAGTACTATTTTTCTTGCAAAAAAATTAGCTCTAATATATAAGCACAATTGACGAAATTTTCTCTTTCTTCAATGCACAAATAAGAATCATGTGGAAGAAATTTAGAGTGTTGCAATAGTCGTCGTTTGTGTAGGCCGAGATGGGAGGATAAGAGATGATTTGAACATTTTGCAATAATTACTACTACCAGCCCCAGCTCATCATCTTGAACTAGACTTCACTTTAGAGTTCGATTCTAAAAAAGACATTTTTTTAGCATCATATATTTTTTCATTTTAAATATTTGAATATTCACTTATTTTTTTAGAAAGAATTAGGAATGATGATATCTAAAATAAGGTGATCAGAATGACCTCCAAGACAACATGAAGGAGGTGTGTCTGAGATGGTCCAGACACCGAAGCCCTAGCAAGGAGGTGTGAGAGGTCATCCATTATGGGCGCGGAGATAGATAGAATTAAATTGAAGAAGTACGGGATATGAGTGATTAGATATATAGAACATGATCCTAAATAGAAGGATGTGAAGGTCGATGATTAGAGTAGACAATTAATAGGTGAGAGTTATTTGATTTTCCTCATCGATCAGTATTATTATTATTACCCTTGTATTATCTTAGTTTTCGATTTTAGTAGTATTATCTTTGTTCTCTCCGATCATTAGCTTCATTAGGCATTAACATGCTATTTGTTGTAGCTATTGTTCTCTTACCCCCTTTATTTTTAGAATGACTTTTTCATTATCATATTTTCTTTTCATATTAGATTTTGATATATTTTATTTGAGCCGAAGATTAATCAGAAATACTAATTCTCTATCTTTATAGGGTAAAAATAAAAATTGCATAAACACTATCCTTCTCAGATCTCATTTGTGAGATTACACCAAATATGTTATTATTGATGTATGAAAGTATTGAGTGCGAATAAATTTTTACCTAACGAAGTTGTTAATTCTGCCATATTAGCAGTCACTGGATAACTTTTCTTTTTCTACTTACAACAGGGATACTGCTACACTCTTTAATTTTACTTTTCCGAATCTTGGTCGATTCTTGTCAGCAGATAAAACCAAATTTGCTTGTGGGTTCTTTTTTTGGGTTTGACCAATGTTTCTTAAAGCTTTTAAGTTGTAATTGTTTTTTCTTCTTCCAAAAGTCTGTCTAAGCCCTTACACTCTATTTGGATAATTGTTACCCATTATTTTATAATGTATTGTATTGTATTATATTGTACTGTACTGTATGGTAGTACAATGTTTAGCTAGATTGTGTTATTTGTTGTTGTTTAATAACATTTTAATTGTTTGATTTGATTGTATCGTACTGTATTGTAATTTATAAATTTACTAAAATATCCTTAATTATTCTAGGGTAGGAGGTTTGACTAGAATTAAATAATATAAGGTAAATGGTAAAATAGTATTTTGAAATATTATGTAAAGATATAATTGGAAAAAGAAATTAAGTAACAATGGGAACACACCAAATCGATTGTTCCATAAAATAGGGGTTTTCATTGTTATGTAACAATGAAATTTAATAATATAATATAATACATTTTAAGTAACAATCAAAATAAACGTTATAGATATAGTAACGATACAATACAATACAATAAATAATAATGATCCAAACAGAGTGTTAAAAATATTGAACAGGAAAAGTACAATAATGCATGTTATGGTGTGGACACTGAATTCATTGCTCTGATATATGCAATATAAAGGGGGACCAAATTAAAGCATTTCTTGTCTTGCAAAATTACTTAAAAGCCATGCAGGCACTATCATAATCAATATGTCCTCCGTCTTAAATTATTTATCGTATTTTGCTTATTGAAAGTTAGATTATATAAAATTTTATTAATGTTTTAAGATGTATATAATATTTTCATCATGTTAATATATGAGAAGAATTGTAACTTATAAGCTTTCGTTTTACCATAGACTTTGAAGGTGAAATTTGAAATGTGAAAATTTGAGTTTTTGATCAAATTTCGTGGCCAAACAAATATTTGAAGATATTTTCAAAATCTGATCCAAAATCTGTAGTCAAACGCTATCTTTATATATAGTGCTTTTAGTATACTTTTACATATATAAGTGCTTTTCGTATACTTTTACATATATGTATATTTTTTTATTCTAAAATATTCAATTAATTAGTTTTGGGAAAATATTAATAGCTTAGTTGATTGACAACTAAAAATTTTCACCTTACTAATTAGGGTGAATCTCAACTTGTAATTTTCTCCCCATTTCTCCTTCCCCTACTCCCAGTTTTCTTCATATAATTTTAAAAAATTAATCAAATTGGTAAAACATAACAACTGACAAGTATTCTGGAGCGCTAAGAATTATACACTAACCTTAATTTGTTATTTAAGTTTAGCTTTCTTCTTCCATCACTTATCTCAAGGGGAAAATAAGAATAAGATAGACAAATCGTAGTCATGGGCTCATGGCATAAGCAATTAAGCATATGTAGGGGTGGCAATTTCAGCCTATATTAATGAAATGAGTCTATTTTGCTCATAGTTAATGACTTGGATCACTTATATTTTAATGGACAAATTACATAAATCACATACTTTTAAGGTAAAATTACAATTTATCCCTTAAAAGTTTATAATTACAGAAATCCCTCAAACGGATACAATAATATAAGCACTGATACATTAATCTGATGCGCGAGATACATTAATCGTTAAGTAAGATACATTACGTTTTATACATGATACACTAATCTGATGCGCGAGATACACTAATCTGATGCGCAAAAAATGAGGGATGTTGGAGATTTATAAAACTTATAGGGGATAATGGTAATAAGTAAACTAAAAGGTAGGATTTCTGTAATTTTTCCTATTTTAATTGGTTAAATATGGGCTTCAAACTATTTTAAGAGTCTCTACAAATATGGTCAAAATGGGTTAAATATGGATATCCATATTGACCCATAATAGATCACTTAGTTTTCACTTCCACTCAAAAAATTTAATTGTGCTAAAAAATAAAAAAATTAATATTAATTTTCAAACTTAATTGAAAAAATAGATTTTCTTTTTTTGTTTTTGAAAAACAAAAAAAAATTTAGGGGTAGGTTGGTGGAAGGGGGTGCGCCCAGGGAGGTGGGGGGAGCTCGGGGGAGGGGGTAACT